>NW_018745272.1:102852-275296 GCF_001683475.1 Chenopodium quinoa
TGACTTTGAAGAACATTAATTATTAATTACTAGTCACTGTGTTTTTTTTAAAAAAAAAGAAATTACTAATCACTTATTAGCTATGCAAAATGACCTTAAAGAACATTCCCTTAGGCTTTACCCTCTCCTTTAATCCCAAGTGCCTAGCTTGCAAATATTGGACAAAAAAAAAGGGAAATTATCAATAGTACACCCAAGGTTTGGGCCTTTATCAATAGTACACCTGCTAAACTATTGTTTATCAGCGGTACATTCAAGGTTTTATACCATTATCAGCCGTACACCTACCGTTAGACAAACGTTTAAAAAACGTTAGTTTTGGCTTTTTTAACTTTAACACTAACACGTGGCGGCCTGTGATTGGTCCAAAAAAATAAAAATAAAATAAAATAAAATAAAATTTTAAAAAAAGTTAGATTAATAAAATAAGATAATTTTTTTTAATTTTTAATTTTGATAATTTTTTTAAACAACATTATTTTATTTTTTTTCTTTTTTTTTCCTACCTCCGTCCTTTCTCTTTCCTCCATCCTTCCTCCTCCTCCATAACTTCCAGCATCCAACCAGACATCCCACCCCCCTCTGACCACCCTTCCCCTTCTCTTTCCTCCTTCCTTTCTCTTTCCTCTTCCCTTCCACCACCATAAATTCCTGCTATAAGTAACCAAATCCGGCGCGAAGTGTAGATTGAACGGTGATGGTGGGTGGCGAATTGTGGTGGCGTGAAGTGGAGATTGGGTGCAGGGGATTTGGTGTTGCTATTGGGTATGTTATTTGTGGTCGAAAATGGTCGGATGGTGGACAACTTCTACAATTGTCGGCCACTGATGGTGGGTGTTGAAATGGAGCAGCGGTGATAAGGCGGCTGCTGGGTTCGTGAATTGGTGGAGGGTGGTGGTGTTGTTGGTTTTGTGGGGGAGTCAGGTGGTTTCGGGGATGGTGGCTACGAGAAAGGGAGGGGCGGCAGCCGGCGAGGAGGGTTTGGCTAGCCAGCACCGGGGGCAAGGGGGTTGGGATGTCTGGGTGGGCTGTCGAAAAAAAAGAAAAATATATATATATATATATATGTTGTTTAAAAAAAAATTATTAAAAATTAAAAAAAAATTATCTTATTTATTAATCTAACTTTTTTTTAAAATTTTATTTTATTTTTATTTTTTTGGACCAATCACAGGCCGCCACGTGTCAGTTTTTTAAGTTAAAAAAGCCAAAACTAACGTTTTTTTAACGTTTGTCTAACGGTAGGTGTTTCGGGGTTTTCTGATGTCCTGCGGGAGAGTTACAATTCCGAGACTGGAACCGGACGCCTGTACCTGCAAAACAAACGGATGCTCCGGATGATTGGAGATCCGCCTCCGACTGTCAAGTTAGTACTTGATTAAGGAGTAATTAATGCGGAAATTAAAGTGATTGGGTCTCTCTAGGTGAGAGTGTTTAATGTGTGTAATCTGCTGAATCCCCTTTAATGAGGATTAATTAAGTATTTATAGTCTTGAGAAGCGTGCCAATTTTAGGTTTAGGTTAACCAGGGCAAATTGGGCTTCTCTCGGACTTTGGGCCTTGGTGGCCATTTTGCCTATTTGGCATATGGGAGGCCACGTGGCGTGGCCTGATTAGTCCATGTTGGACCTCTTAGGGTGACAAATGGCGGACGCTGATTGGCCCACGTGGTGGACACGTGGCAGGTCCGGATTGGTCCATTTGTCATG
Source organism: Chenopodium quinoa (assembly GCF_001683475.1). Taxonomy (NCBI): domain Eukaryota; kingdom Viridiplantae; phylum Streptophyta; class Magnoliopsida; order Caryophyllales; family Amaranthaceae; genus Chenopodium; species Chenopodium quinoa. The sequence goes on from NW_018745272.1 coordinate 104,562, forward strand.
GGAAATTTTTACCCTAAACATTTGCCCCTCGGAAGGAGTAATTTCTCTTTCCAGGAGGGATTGCTCCTTTCGAAAGTTAGACCCTCGAAGCTTTGCTAGGTCGGCATCTTGTCTAGTTCTAATGGGAGATGGACTTGATTAACTTAGAAAATTTGATACCTTGGGCGGTATGACATTTTCAAAGTTAATCAATCATAATAATGATTGCCGCCGAACTAGACAGATGCCGATTCTATGCCCCACTATGCAGATAGCCCCTGATCAGGTGGACTGTCAACTATTGCATAAGGGGTAAGCGTTTTGCATTATTCGGCCATTGGCTTCTTTTGATTCAATATACTAAGTTTGGTACTTAGTTTATTTCGTTGGGGGATGGCTGGTCGTCTGCTTTGGTGGCTGCATAGAAGCAGGCGTCAGACAGGACGTCCAACCAAAGTAGCTACGCCTGTTGGGTTACAGACGGCAGCTTTAAGTATAGCCAACCTAGTAAGAATAGTGGTCGAGTACCTCTGTTTACCAAAAAACAGGCGGACTCCTCATACCTTTTAGGTTCCGTACTAAGGAGGGCGACTGGTTAACCTTGCGGTTAGTCAATCACTGCCTATTTTGTTTGAGTGGTAGGGAAACCAGGCGGCGGGGGCCGGATAGTCCCCTTGATTCGCCAAGTTTTTCTTGGCTATTAACTCAAAGGTTGTTAACCTAGCAGGAGTAGTGGTTGAGAGCCCCTGTTTGCTAAAAACAGGCGGGCGACTCATACCTTTTAGGCTCCATACTAAGTTTGAGAGAGTGACTATGAGTTAACTTTGGTGTTACTCAGTCGCCGTCACTCCTGCTTGAGTAGTAAAGGTACCAGGCGGCGGAGGCCGGCTGAACCTTTTGATTCGCCAATGTTTGTTGGCTATTAACTCAAGAGGTACCCCCTGAATTTATCCCAAGTAATACAGGGGGTCATCCGACTCAAATGTCAACTGCTACCACTAGTTTGATTAGTGATAGAGTTGTCCTTGTCTCAAAAACGGCTACGTGGTTGTCCTTGGGGACAGTCGTATAGGTGCCGTGTAATTAGTTTATAGAGCAATGTTCCACCCAAAAGAGAGCTGCTCTCTGCGACGAATTTCATCCGGAGGGATGCCGTCGGACGCCTGCTATGATGTTGGGACAGGTCGTATTAGTTTAAAGATTGGATCAGTTGGCTTGGCGCCTGGGCTGATCATCGGGCCTGTGGCCTTGGTTAGTTCTTGGCGAACGTAGGTGCTAAGTAAGAAGAGGGCAGCCGCTTGTTTAGGCACATGGTCGGCCTGGCCCTAATCTTTTTTAGCTAAGTATAAGGGGGTGGTTGTCTGTTTTGGAAACAACCGTCCCTCTTCTATGGAGAGTGGTCGACTGTATGTCTAGACGGCATGCCCCTCTGGTGGAGTAAAATAACCAATGGAGAGTAGCCGACCATAAAGGTACAGGCGGCATGCCCCTCTGAAAATAAGAGTAAAATACTCAATGGAGAGTAGCCGACTAGTTCCCTTCCATAGAGGATGGATGGTGTTATTAATGAGAGCCGGCTGCTTTCATAGCTACGAGACTCCATTATATAGGGGGTCGGCTACTATTCATGCCGCCTCTCTTACTGTCACACAAATAAGTGGAGGTAATCCATGAAGGGAGACGGTCTTCAATTGGTTACTGACTATGCTGCCGGGTTTAATAACCTTAGGCAATTTTTTTTTTTTTTTTTTTTTTTTTTTTTTTTTTTTTTGTAATCATAATAATGATAGTGGTAGCTTAGAGAAAGGCTATGAAACCACGATGCATGGTCATGATGATTTGTTGATGATCCCGGCCTTTCTTGCAAAATGCGGCTACAAGAATAGTTTTGCCATGATGTGCTTACTTTCCTCATAGACGCTTTCCCTTTAGGATGCCGCCTCGCAAGGTAAATTAGTTGCACGAAACTTGCATAATAACGCTATCCCATATGCATACAACCTGGTACTTGGAGCTCGCATAAGGCCGGCTGGTGGCTGCGTTGCTGGGACTAAACCGGCTGCCGCATGGCCAAGTGCTGGGTGGCTGCTGCCGTCTAGTCTTGGGGGGCACGTTCATGTGCCGCCTCCTCTAGCATGGAAACAAATGCTCAGCTTATCACAATGGCCGGTTGTAATGAGCTACTTTGGTTTAGCAAAAGAATCGATCACATAGGAGGTGATCACTGCATAGGCATAAAGCACCGAATCGAAATGGTCTTTAATTAAGAAAGGTGCCGCCTAGTAGTGATCTTCAGCCATAGGAGCTTGTCAGGGTATTGGCACGCATAATGTTTGATCACGACGGTGTCGCTTGTTTTTATTACAATCATCAGGCTTTCTTTGTTTTCTTAATGCCAGCTAGGTAGAACTTGCGAGGACCAAAGAAAGTACCATTTACCAATATTCAAGCTCAAGCGTCCACGAGAAGTTGGTTGAATTCACAAAGCATCCGAACACTAAAGTAAGAGCAATAAAGATTCTGATTTAGCAAGAAATTGCCGGCTGTTCTCATGACGATTTGCTTGATAATCTCGGCCATCCATGCTTATTATGGTTTATCTAACAAAATACAAAGGTTGCTCTAATATCCTCATATCCAACCAATAAGGGCTGCCCACTTTAGCTAACCAATGACTTTTAAGTGAGCATGTGCCGTTTAATCAAGGCCGGCTCATCTAATCACAAGGTGCACTTCCGCTGAAGCACACTTTTGTCCATGAGGGTGCCTGGCTTTCGTGATGGAGCCGGCTGTTTTAGTGCGTTGGGATTGGGCAGTATTTTTAGATGCTTGTGCCGGCTGTATCAAAGAGAAGCATTACCTGGGTGCCGACTGTTCAGCAAAGATGCCCATGCTCCGCCTCGCACTTGCTACTCAATTTTTATTGTTTCAACGATTCAAGATGAGGCGCCTGGCTGATAATAGCCGGCTGATCCCATTGATTGTCATTGGAGCATCATGAATATGAAGCTGCCCCTGCTCACGCATGAACAAACCAATTTGGTTCGTCAATAGGAGCGATTGAATATCTAGACGGATGATGCTTGTATTTCTAGGCGCTTGTATTTGGTAGCTGTCCTTGATGGCTTAACAGCCAGTGGTACAATGCTTCCCATACATAAATACAACCGCCTAGCCGCGAACTCATTCGTCTCGGCCTTTAGAGTTCCTTGGAGGCCACTGGTTTATATTGCTAGCCGACTGTTTTAGGTGAGTTGGTGCGTCTAGCTGGGGCTGCCTATGCGTCATGCCGCCTGTTTATACCCAGCCTTGCACATTGAATGGATTTAATAAACGGCTGATTAAAGGTGGGCTTTTACGTGCTATCTGATGTTTGAAACGAGCATGGCCACACCCGACTACTCATAATCTTGGCTGATATTCTCCTAGCAGCTTGCAAGAATTGAGACATACACGCGTCTGTAGGCTATATGCTTTTGAAATGAAGTCATTCTTCTTGTATTCAAATTTCGGCATCGAATAGCCGAATATTCATGCGACTGTTGGTAGAGCCGCTTGTTGTTTGGAGTACCGCATGTTCCTTGTAGTAATATTCAACTCTCATATACTTGATTAATGTTGCATGTTTATGTGGAGCTATCAAGTGTCGGTTGACTTGCTTTTGACTAACAAAATACAAAGATTGCTCTGATTCTATGGAGTTGAAAACTTCTCGCCTCGAACTCGGCATTGGCCGGCTCCAGCTAAATCATGCTAGTTGCTGCTGCTGTTTACCCAAGAGTCGGCTTTGCTCATCCAGCCAATCATGGTGCTGGGCAGCTGGGCACACATCCAGCTTTGTCTTTGGCCGCCTGATTGCTCACGCCGACTGCTCATGAGGCTGCTCAAGGAGGTCAAAGTGAGGCTGTTTCAGGCTGCTCGTGAGTCGGCTGCTCATAACTCCTCGACCATTCGGACTGTCCAAGATAGCTCACGAATAAACACAATAATGCTCAATTGTAGTGCTGAGTGTTTGCCGAGTCGGTCAAAGTCAGCGCTTGATTCCATGTTTACCATCTTAATGTCGCTTGCTTGTGCTATCTCAAGGAAGACTTGGCAAAGGTGATGCCGGATGACACTTTTATTAGTTTGAGAACCGAGGGAGGTGCCTTGTATCAAAGGACTTAAGTATCCATTGTGAGCTAATGCTCACAATCGTTATGAGGGTCGATTGTATGCTAGTGTCCATGGCCCTCATTAAAGAGTTCAGGCTGTTTTGATGGTGGGTTTTTATATGAGGCACATGGTGTAGAACACTCACAAAGGTGAATACGAAGTGGCCTTTTGTGAATTAATTGACATGCTAGCTGTCACACATACATAAATGAGATATGGGTGTGGCCCATATGATTCTTGTAAATACATACTTAAGTTGTGTCGTTAGGTAGCTTTCCCTTTATTTCCACGAAAATGTATAATGATAGTGGAGCAATTAGGCGGCTTTCCCTTTACCAATGCAAAAATTTTATATTATCATAATAATGATATGTTCATATGAATAACTTACAAGTTTATCCATACAATTCTTGGCATTCGGCCGTATGACGCCTGCATTACTTGGTTGCCGGGCCGAATGCTCGGAGGCTGCTATCTTATCTGCTATACCCATAGAGTGATACTAGGCGCATGTAACTTCAATTAGGGGTGGTTAGACCTGGTCGACTGTTCCTTCGGTGGAACAGGCGCCCTCTTCTTGATCAACTCTTGAATCTCTCCCTTGAATCCCCTCATGAAGGTTATGAGCTCATTCCTTGTAATGGGAGTAGATCCCTCAGCCGCCTACTGTTGCTCAGGCGGTGAGCCGGCTGGTTGGCTGGGACCAGCTTTGCAATTTACCCGTTCCCTCCTCTCGGTGGGACGGGTGCGTCGGGCCCTTAGGGTCCCGTCTGAGGCCGTGTGTGTTTCCACCTCGACCTCTTTATAAGTATCTTGGTCTGAGTAGACCTGAGGGTCGTCCACTGGACGCCTCTCTTCTGGATTCGGTACAGACTGTGGTTCCATCTCGAAAGTACTCTCCCCACAGACGGCGTCAAAATGTTTCGGGGTTTTCTGATGTCCTGCGGGAGAGTTACAATTCCGAGATTGGAACCGGACTCCTGTACCTGCAAAACAAACGGATGCTCCGGATGATTGGAGATCCGCCTCCGACGGTCAAGTTAGTACTTGATTAAGGAGTAATTAATGCGGAAATTAAAGTGATTGAGTCTCTCTAGGTGAGAGTGTTTAATGTGTGTAATCTGCTGAATCCCCTTTAATGAGGATTAATTAAGTATTTATAGTCTTGAGAAGCGTGCCAATTTTAGGTTTAGGTTAACCAGGGCAAATTGGGCTTCTCTCGGACTTTGGGCCTTGGTGGCCATTTTGCCTATTTGGCATATGGGAGGCCACGTGGCGTGGCCTGATTAGTCCATGTTGGACCTCTTAGGGTGACAAATGGCGGACGCTGATTGGCCCACGTGGTGGACACGTGGCAGGTCCGGATTGGTCCATTTGTCATGGGTAATTTTTACCCTAAACAGTAGGTGTACGGTTGATAATGGTATAAAACCTTGAATGTACCGCTGATAGACAATATTTTAGCAGGTGTACTATTAATAAAGGCCCAAACCTTGGGTGTACTATTGATAATTTCCCAAAAAAAAAAACACGAGGGTAAAGGTCTACTCAGGGTTCTCCTTACCAACAAAAGATATTATAAAATTTTGCCTAGGTGTCATGTCACCTCCAAAATTGATAATAATATGAAATGGAGGTAGTGTATATTCCCCGTAAATCTCTATTAGAAAATAAGTTTTATGGCCCATATACCAAATAAAATAGATGAAGTGGTATTATCAAAAAATTTGGATTTCGAATAAGATCCAAAACACCTAATTTTAAATTAAGTTGGGTTGTATTGAAGTTCTTGAAAATTCATATTGGATTTGACTCAAACTTTAACAATCAAATTTTAACTCATTATTGGACTCGAATCCAAACTGAAATATACGAGTAAAAGAAACATTCATCACAAGTAATTATGCCCTTGCAAGCTTATTACGTAGTGTGTTGTGCAATTAATTGGTTTATGTAAACTAGCACCAAAAAAATAAAAATAAAAATTATGTGAGCACACAAGAGACAGTTAGGAGCAAACCTGTATGACCTAGAGGTGATTATTGGGCAGATCGGGCTGGGACTAGGCCAAAAAATATCCCGTATGTCGGACAGGTTCAAACTCTGGGGCGAAAAGTTTGTTCTCAAACCCATCCAAAATGGCTGGGCCATGCGGACTTTTCGAGCCGAGCCAAACAAATCAACTAATTTCGCATAAAAATGTCTTTCTAAGCCCGCCCAAACTAAAATAAAATTAAAAAAAGGGCCGGTTTCGGGCCGGAAAAAAACTGCTCAAATCCCATCCAAAATAGGGACGGGCCACTTATGATCAGCTCTAGTATGACCTAAGGTAGGCAACCACATTTAAATTTGAAAATTTAAAAAGCTGAAAATAAAATACCGTGGCCTTGGAAATGCATTTGTATACTCATCTTGTGATCCATTTTTTGAAACTATGCTATTCTCTCATCTTTAGATGTAAATAAAGATGGGAATGCATTTGTATACTCATCTTGTGATCCATTTTTTGAAACTATGCTACTCTCTCATCTTTAGATGTAAATAAAGATGGGAATGCATTTGTATACTCATCATGCGATCCATTTTTTGAAACTATGCTACTCTCTCATCTTTAGATGTAAAGGAAGTTATTGTTAGAGGATCATCCCAACCAAAAGTTTAACCTGATGGTTGAAGCCAAGTATCGGTTTATATACTTTATCACGCCCCCTCACATGAGAGCCCATTGGGTTTGAAGTAGCATGGGCCCCACCATACCCAGCGTTTAATTCCACTATGAAAGGAGGGGTGAATAAGATTCGAACCCGTGACCTTTGTGTCACGTTGGCTCTTGATAAACTTAAGCTGATGATTGAGGCCAGGAATATTTTTTATACCCTATCACGCCCCCTCACACGAGAACCGTTGGGCTTGAAGTGTGGAAGTAGCATAGGCCCTCCTCATACCCAGCGCTTAATATTCCACTTGAAAGTGGGGGGTGGATGAGAATCGAACCCGTGATCTTTATGTCACGCTGACTCTTGATACCATGTTGGAGGATCAACTCAACCTAAAGCTTAAGCTGATGGATGAGGCCCAAGATCGGTTTATATACTCTATCACACCCCCTTACATGAGAACCCATTGGGCTTGAAGTGTGGAGGTAGCATGGACCCCACCATATCTAGCGTTTACTATTCCACTTTAAAAGGAGGGGTGGATGAGATTTATCTAACAGTTATTATATAAACGACAAGTAATAAAGACGAGATTCAATTTTAAATTTCATATTCTCATATATTTTCCTCTACACTTTAACCCATTAATCTATTATATGATAATCACAACATCCACAATTAACAAAACGATTCTATGGTTATGTTTTTTAATTATAGCAAGCACATGAATATTTTTGTGAACAATACGCTACTAGCCTACTATTGAGGGTGAGGTCACGAGGCATTACCTTCCACTAAGAAAAGCACCATTGGGGGTGAGCTGAGGTCACGAGACATTACTTTGCAAATTTGCAATCAATGAGAATGATATACGTAGTACATAACTCCACTACTTCCAATCGGTATCTTAGTATCTATACAACCCAAAATAAATAAACAAACCAACTGATGTGTTGTGGGGGAAAATTGTTGGAAGCGATCTAAGTATGTGGAAATAAAAGGAGTTATATTTGTATGAAGGTTGAATATGACTCCAAGGAGTTATATTTTTATGAAGGTTGAATATGACTCCAAGATTTCTAGAATCTTAAGATGCAATTAGCTTAAGTTTAAGCAACACTTTATTTCTTTATATCTAGTATTAGGATCTCATGCATATATCAATATGAATAAAAGACGAGTTAGATATACGGAGTACATACCTTCAATGTGTGTACTTAAATTCCTTTAAACGTATGATAATACGGAAAGAAAAGTATTAGTGTACTTTTATAAACGTAACCTTGATTTATAAGATAGATTAGGTTACTTGAGAGCAATTTAATAACCCTGAAATACCCAATCACTGTGGCTTCAACAGTGTTTTTGATCCAACCTTGTGATTATATGTGTGACCTTATATATGTTATACATCAAGTCACTGTGTTTAATCTCCACTAGGGACACTTTAAAACTGAAAACCCCCTTTTCTATTCCTGAAATTTCAAAGTGTTAAGCCTACCAATTGTATTGTTTAGCTCTTTTGGTCCGGATATTATATCAGACAAAAGTTCAAAATAATTGTACTCAAAATTCAGGTATCCAAACCTTATTATCTGTTTTAATACATGTACTTCCTTCGTTTATTATTTATTGCACCATAAGGACGTTTACACTATTCACGTAATCTTCTTTATCTTTTTTTGAGATTTATTCGTAAGGAAAAAACATAGTCATGAGGATCTAGTTAGATTCGTCTCGAAATTTACTTTCAAATATCAATTTTTATAATTTTTACAAAAGTATAATTAAAGATATTAATAGTCAAATTAATGCATCAACAAGCGTGAAATTACTCATGGTACAATTATAAAAAACGGGTGAAGTATTAATTATCACTCGGTAGTATTATTTGCATCACTCGATTTGAAGTCGATTCATATGCCCAATTGCCCAAACCATTGTAGAATTATGATTCATGAACTAAGTTCATATGTAATAAATAAACAATAATTTGGTAGTTGCCACGATGCCATTTCACCGTTAGCTATGTGGCTACGTGTACGTTCTTCACAATCTCTACCGATTTCCTAGAATTTAAAGCATCCATGAAATAAAGTTATCTTAGGATTTAAAAACTAATTATTTCAATAAAAAGTTTATTATTTTGATTTGATAATTGATGATAATCGTGAAAAAGAGATTTGTACAAGATTGAGTACAAATCACGCATTGGTGGACAGTTGGATTGCATGCCATGCAAGCTTAATCTTCCACTAAAACATTTACACTTTCTAAAATACTACCTCTATTACATATTAGTTGCAATTTTAGGATATTATTTGTGCGATATAAAATATTCTAAAGTTGCAACTAATATATAACGAAGGTAGTACAACTGGCACATATATGTAGCACTAGCAGGAAAAAAAAAATTACACTTATTGATGTTAAATATGGTTGAATTTAATTAATATTAACATGAACTTCTCAATTATTCTCTATCAAATTGACTACATCAATTTGATCACTATTAAACTATGCTTAATGAAAGGAATAGAAATATAGCTTAGGGTTATACTAATACATAAAGCGGTCCATAATCCATTTATATGTTACACTATTAAAGTTAGTCACCTCTATCTCGTCATAGCAGTACAAATCACCAACTAAAAATAACTAATTATTGTGAAAAGAATTAACTCAACCTAAAATAGTCGATTACATAAAACACGTGGATAAAAAAATAATAATCAATTTTAATCAATAAAATTCAACTTTTAATTCACATGAATTTTCATATCAAATTAGATCACATTAAATTAGATAAGCTAAGTAAAAATAAAATGAATTAAACAAACTTTTAGTGGAGAAATTAGAGTATAGGACGCATGTCACATAAATTTGGTGCTATATGAACAAAGCTAATGTGTCTAGTAGTCCTCATTTTGCGGACCATGCGCAACCGCTAATTTGCACAGAATTTCACACTCCACTTAATTCGTCACCCCATGAACTCCCTTTCTTCTCTATATTTATATTTCAAAACATATTACATACTTCATTGACTAAAATCATCTACCTGAAAAGATCATCAATTTCATGGAAACTTGTGAAGATAATAAAGGGATGAATGAGCCTCTCTTAAACACTCCCTCCAAGCTTCAAGGTGGTCTTAGAACTTTGCCTTTCATTTTAGGTTAGCCATCATTCCCTATTCAAACTATATGATTTCTTCATTTTAGCTTTATGAAATGTTTGTTCCTAAGTTTTGGAGATGCATTTCTTCGGTCTAATAATATTCTTATAAATATCAATGTGATTATAAAGTTCAGATGAAGGATATGATATATATATATATATATATATATATATATATATATATATATATATATATATATATATATATATATATATATATATATATATATATATATATATATATATATATATATATATATATATAGTTATCGTATTAAGATTTGCACCAAAAAAAAAATCGTATTAAGCTTGCCTAAAATTAGCATTATAGTAGTACTCCATATTTGTTAATTTTTTAATCTCATCCTAGTCTTCCATAGATATGTGTGAAACTATTAAAGTAATAAATATGAACATAAGCTTCAGGGTTTTTTTAGGTTTGATGAAAAATAAATAAATTACGTTTTCATTATTATTATTATTATTATTATTATTGAGTGGTGTAAACTGTAAAGTAAGTGGATTATTGAAAACTATAGTATTAGTAGGTGGTTTGATCGAAATGGTGTTATTATTAGTAGGTGGTTTGATCGAAGTGGTGTTATAAAGTGTCTAAACCCCATTTGATAGGGGATCCCACTTGTTTGGGATGAGAATCAAACCCCTGTCACAAGGTGTAAGGAAAACCTTCAAGTCTCCAATTAACTAAGCCAACACTAATTCTCATATGGATAAATTATGCAAGATTGACTAATATTTACTTCATCCGTTTCTTTTTAGTTTACACGTTTCTTTAGTCACATTTGCAAATGCACAAATTCAATCATTAATATCTTTAATTACCGATAAGCAAAAATTATAAAAAGTTGATATTTAAAAATATACATTGTGATGAATCTAACAAAATCCCACTCGACTATATTTTTCTTCACATATAAATCACAAAACATGGTCAAAGAGAGGTGTGTGAATAGTGTTAAAGTCAAAACGTGTTAACTAATAAAAAACGGTATATTTTTTTTAAGAGTATATTGCTAAACTGCAAACTTCTTGTGTATTTATGTCATGTAGTCAAGAGTATGAATAATGAAAATTTAATAAAGAAACTTACCCAAAAAAAAAAAAAAAAAAAAAATTACTACTGCTGTATATGATATTGTGATTTCATGAGTAAGCAACACGTAGTACTACTACTATAATTCACCAAACACTTCACAAACTTTATACTCCGATGAAATTGGAAGTATGAAGTGTAAGTTTCGTGTCAGAAAACTTATTTTGCGTAACTAACCATGTTCTCCAAATTTCCGCCCCCCAAAAGTTTTGTACTTTTCCGTGTTAAAGAATTTCTTCAAGAAAGTAATATACTCGGTACTTTCTTTAATAAGGAGTAGTTTTTAAAGTATCCCACTTTATAGAGTAGTTGGATCTTTTATGGAGTATATATATTCGGGTGTATAATTATTTTTTCTTGAAGTAATATTTGGGTGTACATAGAAGTAGGTATATTGATAATTTTATGTTTTTTTTTAACCCATTTTAAAATAAAATATCAAATGAGCAGAAAATACAAGTCATGCACCTAATTAGGTATATGTAGTTGCATTAGGACTTTTAGGAGTTCCCCTCGTGAGGAGGGTCTCCTAATGTCCTCTATTTTTCTTACCTTTATTTAAAAAAAAAAGAAGGTATATATAGATATAGTTTCAATTGACTAATATGGATTACTAAGTTATAAAAAAGTAAATTAAATGTAGTAAAATATTGCGTACGAGTTGTAATTTGTCTTGAAATTAAAAAATAATGTGTAGTTAATTCAAATTAAGGGATGTTGGAGGAGAATAGGAGATTAATACTATTAAAAAAAAGTTATGAGAAATGTCTATGACTCTGTTTGACAAAACTAGTGGTAGCAGATAGTTTTTAGTGGTCGATTAGTGGGTATCTATCAAAGTAACGAGTTGCTGTCAGTTAAAAGTGGATAGAGTTAATATACATTGATACATATTGTTTCTTTGAAGAAAAATTCACAAGTATTGTTAGAAAGTAATAATAATAAAAAAATAAATTAATAAACACTGAACGCGACCTGCTACTTTTAAAACACTTTTTTTAATGTGAGAAAAGTTATTTAAATGCTACCTCTATCCCTCAAAATTTGCAACATACAATTTGATTACACAAAGCACTCAAGGAAGAATGAGGATACTAACATACCTCATAAAACTTCAAAAGGAGACTTGTGATTTATGAATGACAATTTAGGCCAAAAAGTTCTTGTTATAGCCACTAGCCCGTTACAAGAAAAATCCACATATAAGTCGTCATATTTGGGACAAAGAGGCAAGGATGACTTTCACACATTGTCGATTAGTTTTATGATAGCTTATAAGTTATAACTACTAATGTTATCAAACTTGTCTCAATTGCTAGAGACGTGTAGAACTTAACTGTGAACCAATTTTGGAATGAATAAAATTGAACTTTCTAATTTAAGTACTTTAGTTTATACTTTTATTTTTTTGGTGTTTAGAGAGCCACAGGGACGATTGATTAGAATCGATCCCAAGATCTCTTGGAATCGGGAGGGAAGCTCTAACCACTTGATCTATCTCTCACTCTCTCACTTTATTTTATACTTAAATTACAATAAAGTTATAATAAATTACTTGTAATAAATTTGAACTTTCTGATTTAAGTATAAAATTATTAATTTATTTTTAATTGAAATTGCAGCAAATGAGGGATTTGAGAGAGCTGCATTTTATGGGCTGGAGCCCAATATGATAGTTTATCTAATGGGAAATTATGGATTGGAAATGGCAACTGGATCCAACATTCTTTTCTTGTGGGCTGCTGCTACCAACTTCACCCCTATTTTGGGCGCTTTTCTTGCCGATTCTTATGTGGGCCGCTTCCCAATGATCGCATTTGGCTCCATTTTTAGTCTCTTGGTAACTATTACTCCGTACTTCGTATTATTTTACAGAGTATTTATTTTTTCACTACTCGTATATGTTTTCTACTACGTAATTTATTTGTTTCCATTATTCCGTTATGCATGATTTTAGGTTTTAAAATATTAAGGAGATACTTAATTCGGTTGGAATTAGGTGTCTATGTAATGTTTTAGGATGCCCGAAAAAATTGTCACATATATGGTACGAGTATGCAAGTCATAATATTCCACGATATACGATTTAAGTGATAGGTGAACGTAGAAATGTATTAAAATATCTTTTTGTATGATCATGAGGGATTGACATAATATGGACAGAAGAAGTAATAAACGTGGATCGAAATTAAAAAGTTGCATGCTTGCATCCAATAACCTTTAAAGAAAAAATTTATTTTGTTAATTAATTAACTAAATGCATGACATTGATACTATACCACAGGGGACGATGCTTCTATGGTCAACAACTATGATCCCAGGAGCAACGCCATACAAATTCGAATCCGTCGCTAACACTAACCCATCTCCAACACCATTTCAGCTCATCCTTCTTTTCTCTTCTTTTGGCCTAATGTCAATTGGCACAGGTGGAATTAGGTCTTCTACATTAGCCTTTGGGGCAGATCAAATAGCAAGAAATGGAGTAGACGAAAATGCAAAACCGAATTGCGTTGGATTATTAGAGAGCTTCTTCAATTGGTACTATTTTTCGGTCTCAATATCGGTTCTCTTTGGTCTTACATGTGTTGTGTACATCCAAGATCATGCAGGGTGGCAAGCTGGCTTCGGAGTTCCTACCTTGCTTATGTTACTTTCGGTTGTTTCGTTCTTCTTGGCTTCTTCGTTTTATGTCAAGGTGAAGCCTCCTAAGGCTAGCTTGCTTACCGGATTCGCTCAAGTCATCGTTGCTTCTTGGAGGAATAGGCATTATGAGTTTCCAAGCGAGTTGAATGTGGACAAAGTTTATCATGTTGTGAAAGGATCTACGCTAGAATTTCCAAGCGAGAAACTAAGGTGATGTCCCTTTCTTTTTTTTTTTTCTTGAGTTAATTTGTTTCTACTTATTGCTTTGTAACTTTGTTTATTTCAAGCATGGTTGTGCAACGACCTTCACCAAAAGGGATACATAATTACCAACCCCGTCCCAAAATAATATGTCACGTGTAGAGGTGTCCACTGTGCGAGTTGTGCGAGCTGGGTTAGGGTTAGGTGGTTCGCGGGTTGGGGTTTCATGACACACGGCACGACACACGTAGGGTAGGGTGGGCCGGGTCGTGGGTTGGGTCGGAGAAGTTGGACACACCAGGGTTAGGTTCGTGGGTTAGACGGGTCGTGGGTGGGTCGAGCTGGGGTCGTGGGTTAGACGGGTCGTGGGTGGGTCGAGCTGGGTTAGTGGGTTAGACGAGTCAAGGTGGGTTAGTGGGTTAGGGTGGGTTAGTGGGTTAGGGTCGGGTGGGTTGTGTGGTGTTTTAATTTTTACAAAATTAACAATTTGATGGCTTGCTCAGTTGCTCTTAATTGAGATGCCTACATATCCTTATATTATTATAAAATAAGGAATCAAAGCCAACGTAGTTCTTATATTGTACTTCTTTTGGAATTTGGGGGGAGGAGGGGCTTGGACCTATCTTTAGAAAACTAAAATTTAATTTTGCAATTAAATTGTAATTTTCGAAAAATAAGTTGCCTACGTATCCCGAAAGAATCAAAGCCCACGTAGTTCTTATATTGTACTTCTTTTGGAATTTGGGGGAGAGGGGCTTGGACCTATCTTTAGACAACTAAAATTTAATTTTGCAATTAAATTGTAATTTTCGAAAAGTAAGTTGCCTACGTATCCCGAAAGAATCAAAGCCCACGTAGTTCTTAGCGTACCTGATTTAGACTTTTCTAGCCACCCATGTTTGTTGCATCATCATCCCCGGAAGCTGCATTATCCGTTGACGACTCCAATATCATCACAGGATCATCTTCATCGTCTTCGTCTTCCTTTAAACCTTGAGTTCTTCTTTCAGCTTGATCCCAATCTTTCTTACAAACACAAATTTGAATGCTTTCCGGAGTTAAGCGAGATCTTTTTTCATCTAACACTCTTCTACCTGCACTAAAAGCAGACTCGGAAGCAACGGATGAAGCGGGAACTGCAAGTATATCTTTTGCAATTCTCGCCAATATAGGAAAACTTTTTTTATGTTCTTGCCACCATTTTATAATTTGAAAGTTGTTGTTGGTCTCATGTTGATATGACAAATAATCATTAATAGCAAGTGTTGAAGAAGATGATGATGAGAATGATGTAGATGCTTTGTGTTTTTTTTCATAACTTTATCAAGAAAACCAAATCTAGAATCGGAAGTGCTAGTAGTAGTTGGTGTTGCCAAATCAAAACCATAAATAGATGCATAATGATCATAAAGGTCTCCCAAAACAGATTTGCATTTGTTAATATATTTACTAACATCATAATCGATACTTAAACTTGTATAATAAAATTAAAAGATTTTCCAAATCTTCAGCTTTGACACCGGGATCAAGAATAACAGCAATTTCCATAAATGATTGGAAATTCACTAAAATAAGTATGCCACTTACGTTTCATGCTATCAAGAACGGGACGAAGTCCATCAATCATCATATGCTCTTCGATGGTGTGAGCAACTTTAACACACTCAATTATGACTAAATGAATATTAGGCTCATAAATATAAGAGAAAATATGAGTTGCAATATCAAAAGTATTTAAAACATCACGAACAAAAGAAGCATTAGTCCAATGACTTTCGCTTATTAACTCAGTAGGATCAACACGAGTCTCATTGTAAAGTTGGGTCAAACTGTCACGATACTTTATAGCATCACTCAACAACTTGAAAGTAGAATTCCAACGGGTAGGGGTATCAATAGACCATTGTCTTTTCTTAAGACCTCTCTCTTTACACAAAGCTATGTACTTTCTTCTAACTGACTGAGTAATCCTAATCCATTTTATAACTGTTCTAATTGTGTTTAGCAATGGTTGCAACTCAGCGAGACCCTCTTGAACAGACAAATTCAAAATATGAGCACAACATCTAACATGCAAGAGACTACCACCCAACAACAAATGCAACTTAGAGTCATTTTTCAAATAGTCAATACACTTTGTGTTTGCAGTTGCATTATCAAGAGACAAAGAAAAAACTTTATTATTCAAGTGAAATTCTTTTAAACAATCCAAAATATGAACTTTGATGTTAAAACCGGTATGCTTTTCTTCCATAGCTTGAAAACATAGTATACGTTTTTGAATAAACCAATCATCATCCACCCAATGAGCAGTAATGCAAAGAAAAGGTTCGCCAAAACTAGAAGTCCATGTATCACTTGTAAAACTAACACGACCATCAAAAGTACGAAATAATTCAATCAAACCACTCCTATACTTATAATAAGAAGTTTGTGTATAACGTCTTAGGGTATTTCGGGGGACACGAGTAAATGCAGGTTGTAATGCAACTTTATTAAAATGCTCAACGTTTGCATTTTCACCGTAACTAAAAGGGTATTCATTAGCAATAACTAAAGTACTCATTTCATCAATCATTCTATCTTTACTATAAATGAAAGGTGTACCTCCGCCGGGTTGGTTCATGTATCCACCCAATTGTATTTGGACGCCACCCACCGAAGGACGGAGGCCATTTTCGAACAAGTCGTGTTTATTTTGCAAATGCCGACTTAAGGTTCCGGTTCCATCTCCCGTTTTCCAACTATATGACTTGACATTTGCACCTAGCGCCTTGCAAACTAGGCATGTACACGTGAACCTCTTTGGTTGACCGGGTTGCCATCCCGGGGGTGTGACCTCAACTCGTTCAAAATGTTTCCACACCCAAGAAAATTGTGCTCGACCTCTACTTTCACCGCCACCACCCTTTCATAAATCAAATTATTGAAATTAATTTTAAACGCTATTCATGAAAAGAAGCTTTTAAATTTTAAATATTTTAATTATATTTATTTAAACGCATTTTTCATGGTAATTAACTAATTGTAAATCATAGAAAATTGAAAACTAAACTAACTTTATTTTTTTAAATATTCATAACAATAAAAATTTAATTAGTAATTACCTTGAGATGAAGGTTGAGATGTTGGTTGTGATGTTTGTTGCGATGGAGGTGACATAGTTGAAATCGATGATTGGTGGGAGAAATGTTATGGTGGAGACGTTTGAATATTTTGCCTATCTCCTAAACCATAATCTCCATATTCATTGACAAATTGGTTTAAATTTTCCGTATTAATTTCATACGTAAAATTTGCACCACCACTCCTTTGGCCACCACTTCGACCACCACTTTGATTCCTTCCCATTCCTCCTCTTGGGCCCATTTTTTTTTTTTTTTTTTAATTTTTTTTTTATGATTACTAATTATAATATGGAGAAGAACTTTTTTTTTTTAGAATCTTAAGAATACTAATAATAATATATAGGAGATTTTTTTTAACAAAAATAAAACTCTATATAACACTTGAGAATTTGAGAACAATTAAGAATTTTTGAGTAAGAGAGAAAGAAAGCTTGAGTTGTGTGGAAATTTGAGTGAAGTGTGGAATTGGTATTTATAGGGAAAATTGAAGGGATGATCATACACTCAAAAAACTAGCCGGTACATACAAAAAACTAGCCGTTTTTTTTTTAAATGGATGTTAGGCCGTGTGGGTTGGGCGGGTCATGCGGGTTAGGTGGGTTGGGTGGGTCATGCATGCGGGTGGGCTGTGCGGGCTGGGTTGTGCGAGGTGGGTCGGGTTAGGTGGGTTCACGGGCTAGGTGTGTCGAATTAAATTGGTTAAAACGGGTTGTGAGAGTTGGGTCGAATCAAACGGGTTAAACCGAGCTGGGTTGAAATAGGTTGTGTTGAAAATTTTGGACCCACGACACAACCCGGGTTAAATTCGAGCTGTGTCGGGCTGTGCCAGGTTAGGTTAGACCCACGTGACCCACCAGCCGTGCGGGTTAGGGTGGGCTGGGTCCAACCCGGCCCACTGGCCACCTCTAGTCACGTGTATATTTATGTTTGTCCAAATTTCCTAAATAATATGCGTGTTATTTCTTTACATTCCTCTTAACTTACTTTAATATGAACTCTAGAAAATAAATACATTTGTGAGGTGGAAGGTGGATAATTTCAAATAAATACTCGTGTTAATGAATAGGTAAATTTTGTGTAAAATGTAAAAATTTGGAGTAACATTAAAGATTAAACCCATTTTATACACTACTTTTCTAGTCCAGCTAGGTTCATTTTTCATTTATGTCATGGTAAAACTTTGGTCTTAAGTAGTTGAGGACATGAAAAACTATGGCTCATTGTTTACATTTTGATAGGTCTCTAAACAAGGCGTGTATTGTGATGGACCCTAGACAAGACCTCACCCCAGATGAAATGGTGGTTGATCCATGGCGTTTATGCACAATAGATCAAGTTGAAGATTTCAAATCAATCATCAACTTAATCCCATTATGGTCAACCGGAATCATGATGGGTGTGCATGCAAACACAACTTCATTTCGAGTCCTTCAAGCATTCTCGATGGATCGACATATCCTAACCCCAACCTTCGAAATTCCTCCAGGCTCCTTTGGTACCTTTGGACTAATCACATTGATGTTTTGGCTCATCCTTTATGAACGTGTTATCATCCCTATGGCGTCCAAGGTCATGGGCAAACCCGTACGTTTGCACGTTATGACACGAATGGGAATTGGATTACTACTCTCATTTGCGTGCTTGTTGGTGTCCGGAATTGTGGAGAGTATCCGTCGAGATATGGCAACTAAAGGAGAAATCTTAGAAGATAAAACCTCTTCCACGGTGCCTATGTCGGCATTGTGGCTAGTGCCACAAGTTTGCCTCTTTTGCTTGGCCGAAGCCTTTTCAGCTATCGCTCAAATCGAGCTTTTTTACTCGGAATTCCCTAAGAGTATGTCTAGTATAGCATCAAACCTTCAAGGGCTAGGCATGGGTATTGCAAGCTTATTTGCAAGTTTAATCATAACTGTTGTTGACTGTGTTACTAAAAAATTTGGGAAGGAGAGTTGGGTATCTAGTGACATTAATAAGGGTCACTATGATTACTATTATTGGATCCTTGCTGGTTTGAGTTTGCTTAACTACATATATTTTTTGTTTTGTAGTAAGGCATATGAGCAAGGAAAAAGGGATTTACAAGATACAAAGGGGATTAGTGATGCATGACTACATAGTACATACTCTTTTTAGATAATTAAACTTTGTTTAGTGAAATTAATGTAGATATATTTCTATTAATTTTCATAAAAGAAAAATTTACTTAGGCCTATAAAAATATATATGTACTTCAATGTTTGGGTAGGTATAACTTGTTGATCGTATTCCTAAATGTATGTGACATGAATCATGGGATGGACTTCTTTGTGGCTATTAAGATAAGACTTGCTATGTTTTTCATACAAGTATTTGGTAACTGGTTAGAACTATCGATGATCATAGTGAATGCCTTGTGAAGTTGTGATAGGAGGATAACTATCTTTAAGGTCTTGTTCATTTCACCTTATTTTTGCTGAATTTAAATTATTTTTACTGAACTGAAATTAATTTTGCTGAACTGAAATTATTTTTACTGAACTGCACTTTTTTTTTTACTGAATTGAAATTATTTTTGCTGAACTGAAATTATTTTTACTGATTATTTTTTTTAAAGGTGAACTGAACAAGTGAGCAGGTCCTAATTCTATACTATTTTCTTCTATTTAACTATCGTTTTGTTATTGACTACATTACTTGGTAGGATTCGAACTTCAAATCTCTAGCATCTTAGGTAAGAAAAAACTTATCAAGTGAGCCAATAATTTGTTGATTTTGTAGTAAGCATATGAGCATGAAAAAAGGGATTTACAAAATACTGGAGTACAAGATACATAGTTTAATTTTCATGTCAAAAAAAAAAAAAAAAAAAAAAAATCTTCTTTGAAAGCATGACTACTCATGTTAGATAATTAAACTTTTTTGTCGAGTATATATTGTAGATATAATTCTATTTGTTTCATAAGAGAAATATGTACATAATTGTTGATCATCATCCTTACGACTTGAATCACGGACTTTTTTTTTGATATGAATGACGGACTTCTTTGTGGTAAGATATTACTTGTTACATGTTTCATAATAAGTATATGGTTAATCAAAATGGATGAACTATCGAAGAACATAGTTAGTACTTTGTAACAATGTAACCTGATAATAATCTCCTTTGTTTTAGTGATGACCTCATTCTCAAAGGTTGTAGTTTTGTTCTTTTAATTAAAATTGAATTTCATGGACAATAAAACTATCTCACATGTATCTTCAACGAAACTAAGCAAAAATAAAATATTTTATATCCAATTCATAGTATCAATCAAGTTGGTTGTGTTGTGACCAAGAACAGTGAAAGGCGGTGATAAATAATAAAGGGGTCGGCAAATTAAGTAAATTATAAGCATTAAGAAGCTATAGTTTTGACTCCTTTTGCCTAATCACTTTGCCTAATCAAATTAAGTAAATTATATTACCACATGCTTTGTGTTTGCCTTAAGTTTCTATTCCTTTTGCCTAATCACTTTGGGGCCGTTTGGTTCACACAGGGGAATCGGAATGAAATACAAAAAGGGAATGGAGGAGAATGAAACGAAACCCTCAAAATTAAGCATAAACAAGTTAGGGAATCACACCACCATTGCACCACCACAACACCTGTCCTTCATTTTTTTCCAGCCACCCCACCTCCCAACCAACAGCCACCCCACCGGCCGCACCTCATCCAGACCTCCACGAACCCAAATCCAAACCCACGCCACCCCCAAGAACCACCAAGACCGAAACCCAGCCAAGCAACCCCACGAACCAAGACCGAAACCCAACCACGCAACCCCACAAACCACGACTGAAATCCAAACCCATGTCCGGTGAGGTGTGACAAAACCACGACCGAAACCTAGCCAAGCAACCCCACAAACCACGTCCGGTGAGGTGCAACCTTTGGTTCCGGTGGAGGGGAGGGTTTTTTAAGGGTTATACGTGGGTGGGGGAAGGGTTTTCGGGTGGGAGGAGGGGCGGCGAGGGTCGGGGGAAGGCCGACGAGCATCCGGCGAGGTGCTACTAGTCCCGGCTAGGTGGTTTAGGGTTAAGGGGTATGGTGGTGGTTGGGGAAAGGAATGGGAAAGGTAGGGGGGGGGGGGGTGGGGAATGGGATTAGGAGGATTTTGGGTAAACTCAAAAATAAAAAGGGGGAATGAGAATGACAAAAGAGGGAAAACAAACACCAACAAAGGTAATCATTCCCATTCCCTTTCCCCATTACAGCGAACCAAACGCCCCTTATTGCTTTCACATTCCCAAGCAATATGCATGTTCCGTTTTAAAACATTTAGGCTAATTTGTCATAAAGAGCTATTTATGGTAATACTTTCGTCAAAAATGGCCTATTAAAAAAAGTTGACGAAAAAGGACCTTATCTAATGAACTAAATTATTCAATTAAAGTTTTGGGGGTCGTTTGGTTCTTAACGATTAATTTTGAAAATTGGCAAAAAATACCGGGAACATTTTGGTTTGGGTATGATCAAAATGAACTTTTTGAGACATTGTTGGCATGCAAAACGAAGCATTTCTGATAATTCTTTGTCAATTTGACCTCAAATTGGATTTTTAAGAACTAAAATGACCCTCAAAAAGTTTAAATTGAGCCATTTTTCCGCACGCAAATTGATACGACTTCGAACTTGCAAATCAAGACATAAATTATAACCACAAGCGAGATTAATTGGTCCGACTCACAAAATTTAGGTTTGATGTATGAGGTATGGGTTTAGAATCGAAATTCAAACCAGGCCATGTGTTTAGTTGACGATTTTAAGAAGTTTAAATCCATACCTCACACGTTGACCCAAGGTATAGAGTTTAGAAACTTACAAAAGAAGTGAGTTTGACTCATATCAATAGTTTCAGGTATCAAATAAAATAATCTTCATAATTGAACTTAATACATGATACACGTATACTAATCAAGGTCTAAAACCATAACATCATTGTTTCATTTATGATTTCAATCAATCTCATATTTACCACTACTATGTGTACTGTACTAAATGCATGGTATAGTACTGAAATTTATGTAGTAATTTAAGTAAAAAACACAATTTAGAAATAAAGTAGGATTTTTGTTGATGTTATAATAATAATGTTTACATGATCTGATTGATCACACATGAAACTTTTATACGATACACAATATTACAGCCAATAATATTATTAATTACTGTCTATAAAACTTGTTGCAATTATAAATAGAATATGGCATTATGCAAATTGGCAAGTTGTAAAAGTTTTTATCTAATTTAAATTGAGTACATAATTATTGTTAATAAATCACCGGAATTTTGCCTTTCTTTGTAGACAAAAGGTCATTATTCAAAGTAGATTAATAGTTTATACTCGAAAAAAAAGCCTATGCATGCACTTGGGAATAAATTATTAGGGAGGGAAAACTAACATTGTATCGGTATCATACCAAATTCAATCCTTAGTACGGAACTCGAATAAAAAATTCGAGAAATTAAAAACAAGTATAGTTTTTTTGCGGCGGTCAAAGGTGATCAATGCAAGTGTTCACATTGTATTGGTCAAAGCACTCCTTAGCCCCCTACAAGAATGATGAGGAAACATGTCAAGCTGAAACGAGTCGTATTGAAAGTCAACATACTTATGAGGGAATATCCCCTACAATATCCTAAAATAATTATGATCCATGTACATTTACTACGTATTACAATTTATATTAATCGTAATAATGTAAATAAATAAAATTTAATCGTAATAACGTATCTTATTTTTTTTCCTCGAAAAAAAGTAATATTCATTTCTTATGTTATGGTCAAAGCACTTCCTAAAAAGGTTAGAGTAAAATAAACAATACTTACCCAATCAACCATAACCCTACTCTCTTTGTTCTCTCGTCAAACTTAGCCATCATAGTTTAAACTCTTTGTTCATTCGTCAAACTTAGCCATCATAGTTTAACCTAATAAGTGCTTCCATTGATACATCAGTAGCCATATCATTGATGGTAAGCCTCATATACTCTTCTTCCTTTTCAGATCTTTAGTCAGTAAAGATCACCTACAATATAGTGATTGCAGTCTGTTATATTGTGTAGTGATTGCAGTCCGTTATATCGAATAGTCAGTTCTCTATAATATAATGAGATCTCATGTTGTTAGTCATGGTGGCTAGGATTCTTAGTTTTATTGTTTGTAGTGTGCGAGGGAATACAAATTAAAGTTGGGAGATTTATATTATAGATTTGTGAAATTGAGTGTCTATTGCATATATATATCAATGGAACACATACCACACCGTAAAAAATGATGCAACCTCTAAAATTATCGGAGAGCAATTCTAAAGCACGATATTATTATTTTAGGAGTGTTTGATAA
The DNA here is from genome assembly GCF_001683475.1 of Chenopodium quinoa. NCBI lineage: Eukaryota > Viridiplantae > Streptophyta > Magnoliopsida > Caryophyllales > Amaranthaceae > Chenopodium > Chenopodium quinoa. The sequence continues at coordinate 127,986 of NW_018745272.1, forward strand.
TTTATGTGGAGTATCTCATAGGGATAATGTGGCAAGTGCCGGTTGACTTTTATTCAATAAAATCACCCTTGCATTCCCCTATTCCATTTAATTAAAAAAAATAAATATTTATCAACAAGATATAAAAAAATGAAAAAATAGGTAGTGTCCCCCTAATTTATGATTTTTTTGCCAATTTTATACTTGTAGCGTTGATATGAGCTGCTAAATGTTTGCTACTCTATTCATTTTTCTAATGGGATAAAAGATAAATTTTGATGATGTCACAAATCTTCAATAAGTTTGCCTGAAAATTATCTTTTGTAAAGAAAATTCCTTTATAATTTTTCCTAAAGTAAATAGCTTAATATCGTGCTTATTATGGTTGTTCATCATAAACATTATCTTCAATTAGAAAGTGGGAAAAGTCAACTTGTCATTATTGACTTAAAGTTTTTTTTTTTTTTTTTTTTTTTTTTTTTTTTTTTTTTCATCCTTTGGACTAATTCGGATTTGGGGATCAATTTTGAATGATTAGGTTCCAAAAATCCTATTTTCTAGTGTTATGCCAACCAAACATCTTAATTAAGTTCTATATCTATCTACGTACCTTCTACGAGTAGTAATTTCTATTTCTCTGTGGATAAAGTTTGTTATTAGTCTTGACCCACAACACAACCACAACAATGTATGTATCTCAAATTAGAAATAAATTTGTCAAAACCCATCACTTGTAAATTGTCCATGATAACAATATATAGTCAAATTAATATACACACATGCTTTCACAGAGGATTGAGAGCCATACGAAAAGATAGAGGTTGAAGGAGAGTACGTATTCACATTGAATAATGAAATACTATAGCATATACTTGGACATAATTCGATCCAACTCTCGGATAGACAGATACCACTCTCAAAACTTTATCAACTAAACATCCACCCAACAAGGACAATTTTTAACATATATAATATTCATCCTCTCTGATAAAATATACTTCGTATTTCATATAAATCAATGTTGAGTTTAAACCATGCATCAACTTAAGTTTTTGATTTAAATAAGGGATGAATGAAAATTTCGACTCTTTTTTTGTCACGCTCTCTTGCTACATATTATACTGTATCATCGATAAAAGCCGAAATTAAAGCAACAAAATAACGATAATGCCCTCTAGTAGCTAACAAAAGTGACAATGATGGAATCAGGAATATTCCTATTGTATTTGTATTATTACTTTATTAGGATATTTTCTAAGGGTTACCAACGAGGCCACGAGGATCACGCGTATAGTAAATGGTAAACAAAATCATAAAATCTTTTTTAATTGGGTTTTTCTATATAGCAACCCTTTTAATTTCACTTTTCTGTGTTGTATCCCAATATATATAACTTTTCACACTGTAACCCCAAATATATTTTATTTTCACACGGTAACCTTGCCGTCAATAAATTTTATTAGTGGGGCAGCTCTCCATTAATTAATATTTTTTTTATCGATTTGCGCATTGGAAAATGTTCTGTTAAAAGATTTGGGGGCTATTTTGTTCTTATAGGTCCAAATTAAGCTCAAATTTCACGAAAAAATAACATAAATGGCTTGTTTTGCGTATTAAAACGTGAACATGCAAATCGAGACATTTCTTAATAAGCAAAACGAGGCATTTAAGTTTTTTTTTTTTTTTTTTTTTACCAAATATGAGCTCAATTTGGACTCTTAAGGGCCAATATAGCCTCCAAAACCTTTAACGAAACATTTTCTAATGCGCAAATCGATAAAAAAAATATTAATAAATGGAGAATTGACCCTACTAACGGAATTTATTAACGGCGGGATAACGGCAAGGTTACCGTATGAAAACAAAATTTACTGAGGTTACAGTGGAAAGTGATATATATTGGGACACAACGTAGAAAAGTGAAATTAAGAATGTTATTATATAGAAAAAACTTTTTTAATTTTATTATTACTCTTATTATTTTTTAAGGAAAATTATATAATAATTTAAAAGAGGTCGTAAAGTATTTGGCTATTGACTCAAACACTATGAAAGCATTAATGCAACTAGCGTGTACAGCTTTTCAAATACACCTCCATAATAATCCATAAATATGTTATAAAAAGTCACACTCCCAAATAATTTGTCGCAAATTTCTCATTTCCTAGAAGATCATATCATATTGTATATTTCAAACTCTTTATAGTTTAAATATAAATAGAGGATTTTACAAATGGCTTTGGAAGAAAGCAGGGTAGAATTGACAGAAGAGAAGATGGAAAAAATGGCGATTTTACCAGATAATAACAATAACTCAGATCAGCATGAAACTACTCCTAAGTCTAAGAAAAAGGGTGGTATAATTACCATGCCTTTTATTATTGGTAAGTACATTCTAAAGATTTTGCCTTTTCATATTCCTGTTAATATCTGAGATTACTGATCGATCTCAGCTCATAATGCTAGACTTGCTAGTTCATGTGTGTGAGATTGTTCAATCTCGGATATTAACATATACTCATACTTTAATGAGCATGAATTTAGAAAATAGTCGTTTTTGATGAATTTCTTTGGTTTAACTTTTGTTTTTTTTTCTTTTGGTGGACAGTGAATGAGGCTTTTGAGAAAGTAGCAAGTTATGGTTTGTTGCCAAACATGATATTTTACTTGATGAATGTTTATCACTTGGAAGCTGCAAAAGGAGTTATTGTATTATCGTTATGGTCTGGAATTTCCAATGCGTTGGCTATTGTTGGAGGTTTTCTCTCCGATTCTTACTTTGGTCGATTTCGAGTCATAGCTTTTGGAACCTTCTGCAGTCTTCTTGTAAGTTAACTTTTAGATCGGGTATTTTTTCATTAGTCTTAACTTACGACTTGCTTGGATCGGAGGTAATAAAAGAGAAATTCCACTTTATTTTCTCTTATTACCCTGGTATGCCGTTAAACATTACCCCCAATCCAAGCATGTCGTATTTGATTTCTAACAGCACGTAATAATCGTGATCATTTTCATTAGGGAACAAGTTTACTTTGGTTGACTTCCGTAGTCCCAGCACTAAAACCAGCACCCTGTGCAAAGTCTAGTTCAGAGAGCTGTTCATCAGCTACACCGATCCAATTCCTTGTCTTGTTCGGCTCTTTCGGCCTGATCTCCATAGGAGCCGGTTGCGTGAGGCCGTGTTCGTTAGCTTTCGGAGCTGATCAAGTGAGCAACAAAGACAATCCCAACAATGAAAGAGTTCTAGATAGTTTCTTCAACTGGTATTATGCCTCAACAGGGTTGGCAACTATCATTGCATTGACAGTTATTGTGTTCATTCAAGATAAATTCGGGTGGCCAATCGGATTCGGTGTGCCTGTTTGTCTTATGGTCCTTTCTCTTGTAGCCTTCTTTTTCGGGTCACCGTTGTATGTTCATGTCAAGGTCAAGGACAGCTTGTTTATTGGTATGTTTCAAGTCCCGGTTGCCGCCTTTCGGAAAAGGAATGTTATCCTTCCTCCTCTTGATGCTGAAGAGCTTTTCTTTGGTGGAAATAATGGTTCTGCGAAAAAAGTTCCTAGTGACAACTTAAGGTAATCTTCAAATACTCTCACATTTTTCAGCACTTTGACATTTCTTGGTGATTTTATTCTGTTGATATGATATGAAATTAAACATGCATTTCAGAGCTCGGAATCAATTCATATCCAACCTTATTGCATGATATATGTTCGAGTTTATGACTTGATTGTTTAGTCAATATGATATTTACTTATGTTGGCCTAATTTTAAGTCTAATATTCATGTTAGATTACCAATGAGATCTTGACCTAGTGGTTAATTAAGACTGGGAGCCTGTTAGTCTGTTACATAAGGTCGTTGGTTCAGATCCCTTATCTCCATTTGTATTGCTCTTGTGGCTCATTCGGACCATACATGTCAAAGTGGCTACTAATAGTCACTATTCGACATAGATGAATTAGGCGAAATCAGGAGTCTATGTACGTACTCAACTTAGCATAGATCAATAAGTCTACTACTACTGCATTATCTAGCTATGTGTAGTTGATTGTGATTTGTGTTAGTATCTTTTACATCTTGTAGGTGTTTCAACAAAGCTTGTGTGATTGTGGATCCCGAAAATGACTTGAAACCAGACGGATCACCTTCGAAACCTTGGAGCCTATGCACGGTAGAGCGAGTAGAAAATCTGAAATCAATTTTAAGAATCATGCCAATGTGGACTACTGGAATCATGATGCTAGTGGCCATGAACAACAGCTACACAACCCTTCAAGCGAAATCCATGAATCGACATATCAGTCCAAAATTCGAAATCCCTGCTGGTTCTTTCACCGTCTTTTCTGTTGTAACTATTACATTTTGGGTAGCATTCTATGACCGTGCTGTTGTGCCACTGATGTCCAAGTTTTGTGGCATGCCGCGAGGGCTAACACCTAAGGTTCGTATGGGACTCGGATTATTGTTATCATGTGTGGCACTGATAGTTGCTGCTATTGTTGAATCAGTTAGACGAAAAGCTGCAATCAAAGAGGGCCTGCAAGATAATCCTAGGGGAGTACTCGACATGTCGGCTATGTGGTTAGTGCCACAGCTTGTGCTGCTAGGACTTGCTGAGGGGTTAAACGCAGTAGGGCAGATAGAGTTTTATTATTCTCATCTTTCTAAGAGTATGTCAAGTATTGCAATGGCTATATTTACTCTAGGAATGGCGGTATCTAGCATCGTGGGCACGCTCTTGGTTGAGCTTGTTGATACTATCACTAGCACTGGTGGAAAGATCAGCTGGTTGTCAAGCAACCTCAATAAAGGTCATGTAGACTACTATTACTGGTTGGTTGCAATTCTGTGTTTTATAAATTTTGTGTATTTTCTTGTATGTTGTCGATTATTCGGATCATCTGGTAGTCACACAAGTCACAAGAAGTCTGACGACGACATTGTAGAGCACGAATCGGTTTGATTACATGTTCCCTTTCTAGGTCCTTCAATTTTTGTAATTGTTTTTTATACACCCTATGTTATACTAATATAAGCTTATTGTAACACTATAGACATTGATATTACAGTGATATATACATTTATTTCTTTCCTTATGATATCTTCGGATCAAGAACAAAGTTCATGTTTATTTTTTTAAGTTGTATCGCACTTCCATTACTGTTCAGTTAACATTTTGCACAAGTCTACGTTTGCTACTTTGATTGAGAATTGATAATGTCAAAATGCTCTCTTGAAGGGGTAATTCTCTGTTTCTCATAGTGAGAAACAAGTTTTGTTTCTCATGGGGCATATGTCAAGATCTGGGGCTCCCACTCATGACACATACGCGGTCCCTACTAGTGAAAAACATCACATTATTTTCCAAAATGCCATTGTGAGAAACAAAAGTGTTTCTCATAATGAGGAACTAGGGCTCCCTCTGAATGAAGGGTTGTTTTTATCAAGACAAGTACCTGCAAATATTCAGTCTGATTTATCGAGCTTGATCTAACAATAGTACAATCTTCAATTCTAATTTCTAATTCTAATTTCTAACAGCAACTTATAATCGTTGAACAAACCAAACCATCCAATGTACTTAATAATTTAGTTCATTCGATTATTTGAAAGTATGCTGATTAGCTAGTGACAAATTCTGATAGAATACTTATGCATCAGGAATAATCAGCACTTGTAAAATACGAGTAATTAACTCGATCTTGGTTGATGAGAGTGTGGTCTAGTGTTATACCCTTGACAGCTAGTGCTCTTAAACATGTACTTCCTCCGTTTTTAAATACTTGCAACACAGCCTTGTGACACGTACTTTAAGGTCGATGTTACATAATTTAAACGACTAAATTAATCAAAAAATAATTTTTACACATGATACCTAACCCTTCTCTAATCATAGTGTTAAAATTATTTTGAAAAAGAGTTCGTTTACTTTCACTAATTACCTTCTCAAACTGCATGCCTAAAGGTTGTGTTGCATATAAAAGAAAACGGAGGAAGTATATGATTTTTGATAAGGTGGAGGGAAGTCTGGATTTAGATTATTATAAATTCTTATAGATTTCTGGCAAATTTGTTAAAGAAATAACTTGTCAGAAACCATGTAATTAACATGATATAATACATATTGCATAATTAAGTCAGACTCTTTAAACTACAATTCTGTTTCAGGAAAAGGGAATAATGGCTTATCTGTCACACCAGTGTTTTATATTAAACCTATTGCCTGGATCTAAGATGTAATATCTACTCTATCTGGAGATGAAGCTGACTTCAACCGTATGACTTCATTGACATTACGACGTACATTATACCTTTCACATGGAATGCTGCAGGGGATTTACAGCTCTGAACAGCAGTACAGCACCAGCAAACTGATGTGTTTCGGTCTTTGTTGATCCCAGCACAGCACAGTGATTAAGTTGGGATTAACAGAAGACGCGAACTGGTGGAACGTTCAGTTTCTATACTTCTATACTTCTTTAATAGAAGACGCGAACTTCTACTCTTGCTTTGCTAAAAAACAATGATTGTGCTAAACAGACTGAAAGAGTTCACCATAAAACCAAAATGTTAACACTAGTATTAATGTACAAATCAGTACATAATTACATGTACTGAGTCCTTTGATATTCATTGTCAAATTGAGAGCGGCATAGTCCTTACTAGTAACGTGACAACTAAATCTTAATGAAGGTAACGCATGTTTAACAACCATAGATTGATAGATCATCATGGTAACTTGTACTTCATAACTTTATCAAAGAAAGCATGACAAACATGAGATCGATGTATCTATATGTATAAACTTTAGGCGGTATTAACTTGATTACTTCACTACATAATTTCAACAAGATATGTAACAAACAAGAGTAAAGCATTTACTCCGGATACATTTATTCCTTCACTCTAAGCTAAAAAAGTGAACAAATACGTAGTAGTTTTCATTTAAAAAATATAAGCTGAAAGATAAGTACACAACTTGCTTTCATGTTCTGCCAAAAAAAAAAAAAAAAAAAATCTGCAACCCTCTTACCTCACTACGGAAGGCATACTAAATAGTGAAGATGATGCGAAATTCGTTGTACATAGAACAAATTTTTTTTTTTTTTTGTTTTGTTCGTAACATACTATGCTATTTCCAAATTTTATTATTAGATTACTAAAATAGTTATCATACATGCATATTACCTACTATATTAGTAGTATGTAAACATAGTTTATCATATTCTTGACATGATTAGTTCTTCTAAAGAGTATCATGAGTACATTTCATTTTTTTTTTTTTAACCTAATGGCCTAGGTGCCGATATGATCCTTTTGTGGATGGTCGTTGTACTAAATCTAGTTTTATAGCTTGTATCTCAGACATGTTTATGTTTAATTGTAATGACTTAAGTATTTTAACCCCCCACCCTCGTTGACTCTGTTTTGTTTTCTTCTTCTAGTGCTATTTTAGCACCTAATTAATATATTACCCCCTTTAACCCAAAAAAAAAAAAAAAAAAAAAAAATTATTCCAATTGGTTGTTGTGCAGTATTGGGACTGTATTTAGTAGGGACGACCGTGTGTTTGATCCCACGCAACAATAATTGGAAGAGGACTGGAACTTAACCACCCATAACTGTTCTTAATCCGGATTAGTCCAAAGGGTAAACCAGGTGAAATACCAAAAAAAAAAAAAAAAAAAAAAAAAAAAAAAAAAAAAAAAGCTCAATCTTATTTTATCGGAACATTTTTTCTAAGCGTATTTTATGAACCGACCCTTAGTGTTATTATTACAGTACAGAGTATTATGTATCCTAATTTGCCAATTGTCAATTGAACTTATGATAAATCTGGTCACTCTAGTGCTACCTTGAACTACTATGTTCTATCGATTGTTGTCTCTCCTCCATTTTATTAATTACTGTATAACAAACGAATGGTAAAGAATGCTAAGAGCATGGTCACACATGATGAACTACTACCAGTTCACGGAGAAAAGATTTACCATATATGAATTTATTGAATTTGGTTCACGGAAATAATGAATTAAAAGTAGTTTATGACATGAATGGTTCTTGAAAAATCCCTAGCATGAATTGACTCACTTGCTTAGAAGTGGGCCCCACGAGTTTCGGACAACTTAAATTGATTTCCCATCTGAACGAGAATTAATACATGTTGATCAGCCCATCAACAACATTATATATATATATATATATATATATATATATATATATATATATATATATATATATATATATATATATATTTTTAATTTAAGAAAAATTAAAGTTAATCTGCAAGTGCAACTAATAAAAGTTTTTTTTTTTTTTTTTTTTTTTTTAATAAAAAAAAACAAAGGTAGATTAGTGCATTAATGGAAGAAGACAAATTGTCCATGAGTATATACGGGGAAATTTCACTAGAACAGTGGTTTTTCATCCATACTTGTTCGACATCGAACGACACTAATCTAGTGAGATGATGGGTAACACAATTCCCATTCCTCTACACATGAGATCACCCGACATAATCAAAAGAAAAAACCAAAGACAAAACATCATCTAAACAAAATTAAACCCAACATAAAGTTTTAATTTTACAGCATATTAATTAGCAATTTTATACAACTATAATACAAGAACTAACTTTATATGAAACATACTTATCTGTGATTTCTCTAAATATTTTCAATGTATATATAGAAGTTATATTTCTTTCTAATTTTTAAATTTTATAAAGAACAATGATGTTGATAAAAGCTCGTTCGACAGAATTATCCTCAAACATGAAATTAATTTAACAAATTGATATTGATGTCCAAGAAAAAAGAAGCAAAAAAAAAGTCAAACAAGCTAATAGTACTTTTTTTTAATATTTTTAATTAACTTAATCTTAGGAGTGAAACTGGTATTATTTCCGTTTCTTTTTATTTTCAACAAATGATTTTTTATGTCGTCTCACATAAAAATTAAATAAAGATAGTATTTTTTTTTTCCTCTAGTTTTACCAATTCTTTATTCTCTATATAATTATATTTTCCTTCTATTATTATCTTAATTTAATATACGCAAGTGCAAGATTTAAGTTCAATAAAATTGATTAAAAATTGTTATAGAGTTGTAGCCGTTGTAGGCATAACACATAAGACAATCGATCGCACAAGCATGTGAATGATGTGATCATAGTCATCTAACCTAATAAAGTTATGAGAATAGATCTATAGTCTTCACTCTCATAGATTAACGTAACATCATAATATAATAATCTAGTAATTAACTACTTTTGACATAATATGATATCAAAGCAACTAATTTAGATTTTCTAAGAATTATTTAAGCTCTTGGCGTTACTGTGCTTCCTCTTGGCGTTAGTACGTCTATGTATCATGCAAATCAGGCCCCACAAACATAAATATATACTCAAAATGTAATCATGCTAATAATTGCGATAGCTTTAATGTTTATTCGTATTTGTATATTAATCAACGTGTTTCATGACTTATAACATGTCCCTTTTACCAGCGGTCGATAATGTCTTTGCATGTCATTAAATACGGTCAATATGTCTCGTGATCACTACCAGTGGCGTTACCAGAATTTTCGAAGTGTGGGTTCGAAACTTCGGAAATTTGAAATCGTAATTAACAAAAGAATAAAAATATAATAATTAAATATTCAGTACATAAATAAGTTCAAACTATGGATTACAAATAGATTACACATAGAAAAATGAAAAGAAAAAAAAAAAGGACTACAGAAGCATTATTCGAGTCTTCATACTTTGGAAGCGTTCCAATACATCATCATCACTAACTCTTGAAAATAAATCTCTCTCAAGAAAAGTGACTAAATTATCATTCAATAGTTGATCACCCATACTATTTCGCAACTTATTTTTTACGTATGTCATTGATGAAAACACTCGTTCCACGCTTGTAGTTGCAACCGGAAGGATCAATGCTAGTCTTATAAGCAAGTAAACTAAGTTGTAAGTAGTATGCTTATTTGTTTCAAGCATCATAGAAAGCTCATGAATACCCTTCAAGTCTCCAAACCTTGCATCTTGGCGCACATCATTAATATAAAATTGAAGCTCATGACGAAGTGCAGTCATCGTCATATCATTAGTTGGAAACTCTTTGGAATATAACTCGGCAAGTCTCAACAACTTTTGCATATCAAATGCCGCAAATAAATTGAGCGGGTTTAAGCATGACACACAAATAAGTAACTCCATATTTTCTTCATCAAATCTACTATTGAGCTCTTGGAGTTGTAAATCAATGACTGAATGATAAATCCAAAAGGCTAATTAAAACTATCGTAATTAAAGATTACAGTCAATTAGTAAACGAAATCCAGAAGGCAGAAAACGAAATAGCATATGAAATTATGAAAACCAGAAGGCAGAAAACGAAATACGGAAATAGCATATGAAATTCTACAATGTAACAAAATTAAAAATCCCCAAATTGAGAACTTGAGAAGTAAATTAGCAAATTATAACCAAAGTTCAGCAATTTACAAAAAATCCCCAATTCGTAATGTATATTAGCATATGAATTTCAGGTATTCAACGATTTAGCAAAAAAAAATCCCCAAATTGAGAAGTAAATTACATTTGCAAACAAAATATCCCCAAATTCACTTACCTACATACACGGCTGTCAGGCTGTGATGGTGGGTCTGCTGGCTGCTGCGCCGTGTCGCCGTGTTCTGCTGCGCCGGGAAGAGAAGGAGGAAGAAGTTAGGGTTTTGCAATTTGGGGGAATGAGGAAGAGGAAAGCTGGGAAGGTAAGCTTAGGAAACAAGATAAAAAAAAAAGTGTGAGTTACGGGTTTTGAACCCACAAACTCTTGTGTGATGGGAGGTAAAAATAACCACTGGGCTACAGCTTTACTTTTTGCCATATAATACACAAACATTCTATTTAAACCTATTTCGATTTAATGGCTTCACCCATGATCACTACCTAGTTATATGAAGGAAAAAAAATGATCAATATGACTGATTGACAAGTGTTTATGATAACATGACAATATAAGTACTTCGTACAAGTCATGCATTCATGAAATTAATAATGAACTTGCATTAACATAGATATATATTGACCTAAGATAATACTTGTATTTTTCTTTTTTTCACAAATTTACCTATAGATTTAGATGTTTCCATTATCATCGATCGTTACTTATTCTAAGTATTTATCATTCATTCTACTCCGTACCAAATTACACAACATTGGTGGTTGAACAAATAATTAAAGTTTACTGATGATATGATACGAACTTTAATTAAAGTTTACTAATGATATGATACAAACTTTATTATTATTATTATTATTATTATTATTATTATTAATATTAATAATAATAATAATAATGTTGTTGGTGATGGTGTTGTTCTGAAATTATTATTTTTGAATATTAATATTTGTTGTTCAACTTTAATCAAATAGTTATATTTGTAATTATTGCTGATATTTGATTTTGTACTTATTTAATGTAGGTTGAGGGTTCGGGTGCTCGTCATGCAATATCACGACGTTTGAATACGTATGTTAGGAGGGAATCATGTCGTTCAGTAATTACGGGGGCATCGCTTCGTTATGAGCAGCAATATGGGTCTCCTAGTAGTTGGTCGGGAGAGCATCAGTCACAAGGGAGCCGTTCCATGTACTCGTCGGGTGGACTGCGTACATCTGACGATGAGGACGAAGAGCGGGAAAGTCATGATGATCGAGACGAAGAGTCGACCCTCAGGCTTATCATACGGTATATAGGGGTCAGCATGGGAGATTTAAGAGCAGTCAAGCGAGTTAACCTACTACCAGCTCAGCAGAGACATAGTTAGTGCAGCAGCCGATGCCAGGTGGTCCTGAGGATGGGACTATTATCCCTAGTTTTGGTGGTCACATGGCGTCATATATATGGGGCGGGAAGGAGCGAAATGTTTGGCGCTGTTTGAGTAGGACACAATTATGTTCTGAATTGGTTAATTGGCGAGGTCGTCTTGCACAGGAGCACCTCGAATTGATTGATGGCAGTGGTCTGTCTCACTTACCTGGAATTATGTTTAAGCGTCTCGACTGGTCTTTGATTTATGCTTTTGTTAAGAGATGGCAGCCAAATACGAACACATTTCATATGCCATTTGGGGAGATCATGATCATGTTGCACGATGTGTACCATATTCTTGGGCTTCGTGTTGATGGTTCCATGGTTTCCACTACCCCTAGCACGGACGCCATACGGGACGCAGAGGCCCTTTAGTGTCCATTATGCTGCATACATGTGGTTAGTACTAGGAGGCTCACTGTTTTTATACAAGAGTGGTAACTGCACTCATCCTTCCTTCCTCCACGAGCTTGTTGTTGAAGGTGTTACAATTAATGAGTACTCTTGGGGTTCAGCTACTCTAGCCTACCTGTATCGGCAGTTGGGTACGACATCACGAAAAGATGCTAATTCGATCGCTGGTTGTCTCACGCTTCTGCTCCACTTGATTTACGAGTACTTTCCGTGCTTTCAGCCTCAGCAGGGTACCTTGACGAGGGAGCTTGATATCCCTCGTGCGTCTGCTTGGGATGTTGGATCGGGATGCCCAAACAAGAGCATGGAGCGTCTCTTAGCTTTTCGTGCTAGACTCGATGAGCTGACCGACCGTGAGGTTAACTGGCTCCCGTACGGAGTTGATCCTGCACGGCACGTGCCACCCACTTTATTTATTGGCTGCATCCAGTACCATAGCATCATTGAGTCGTACATGCCTGATCGAGTGGTTCAACAACTTGGATTCGTGCAGGACATTCAAGGAGCATTATCAGGCCTGAGAAGGTTAAGAGACCGACCAACTTGAAGATGTATCGGGTAGAATTTCCGACCGAGATGACATCTGTGATGTGGACTAGGTTTGTCCCTAGTTCGTCTTTCAGTGTAGTTTTAGGTACCCACACCAGACTTGGTCATCGAGCTCCTACGGTCGCTCCTAGTTACATGCAGTCGCTGTATAGATTTTCTCACCCTCGTGTATCTCCTGGGGGTGGTCTATGAAGATTCACCAAAGAGCAATGGATGAGTATCCCAACATGTCGCGTGAATTAAGGGCATTGACTGAGCAGCTGATAGTTGACTGGAAGGCGATGATGGGGTTGTAGATTACTCTTTATGCGTATTAGTGGTTGAATTTTTATTACTTGTCTTCATTATTTTATATTACTTTGTATTCGGCATGTAATGTAAGAACTGAACACTTTTATATTTGGTTTTGTTGGAACTTAGTTTAATTACTTTTATTAATGTATATTACATAGCTACAACTGTTCAACTTTAGTGAAAGTATATAAGTAAGTTCACTACCTAATTAATGCATCCCACATGTTCCTTCTAACTTCATATTGCTGATCCTATCCATTAACACTTGGCTCGTGGTGCTCGGTCCACCAACCTGCAATTGGGGGAAGAGGTGAATCTTGTGCAAGATCAAGACAGATGAAATGTGACCTACCAACTGTAGCGATCACGAACTCTCGAGCGGGGTGCCATGACCGTGCTTCGTGCACGCAACGGTAACACCGTGATGCATAGGTAGTAGCAGGTTGGTACGCTGCCTATACCGAGACAAATTACCCTTGCGTTGAACCAAGTAGCAATAGGAAATAAGTCTTGAATTGCTACCATCCAATGCCGCATATAAATTGCCCCACCATCCCATCGAATACGTTCTACATTCATCCAAACCCTTCCAATCCATGTAAATCCTTTCGTACAACATTGGATGAGCGGCGACCTCGTTTGCTATTGTTTCCCGAGCGGTAAACCATTACGCTTGATAACCAAAGAAGAAGTCAGCCACACAACGAAAGTCACAGTTTCCATCACCAATGACATCCTTCCATGCCGTGATGTAAGGCAACATCGGTCCTGGAAGCAAATGCAAATACCTGCATTGAGTGATGTCACATTGATCTTCTGCACAAAATTAATGGTCATTTATTAGTACGCTACAAGATGAAATACGTGTAATTCACAATAGGCGTGTAATTCACAAGTGCAAATACGTGTAATTTCATGACATACCTGAGGTCGTACCTGTTTGTTGTGTACCACGTTGAGTGTTTCGACGGTTTACATGTTCGAAATAACAAGGATCATGCCTGGTATCATTGTTCCTTCGTTGACCTCGAACATTGTGGTTTACATGTGGTTCTTAAGGTTTGTATGATCCGGATGCAGCTCCTCTTCAATGATGCGAGATACATTTCGAAGTATAGCAGGATCACTACCAATGACCTCATCAACCAAGGAACGAAAATGTGCAGCTTCCTCGGTTGAATCGTTAACGAACACAGGTATATCAACACCATCACCAATAACCAAGGTCTTCCAGAATGGATGGATTTGCCTGATATACAAGCCTGACTGTGCAACTAGCAAATCATGTATATGGCAAGCACATGGTAAACCATGGGTCACACGCATTGCACATCCACAACGCTCATACACCAGGTAACTCAACTCCCTCATCCTTCTCGTCTCATCATCGAGAATTTTCAAACAATGTTGAGACACTTTGCCATTTATACGTGACAGTGGCAATTGTCTGTACTTCTCACCAAATTTCGATCTTGATGCCTCCAAACCATTAAGAATTGCAATGATCTGATTACCAATATGACAATGTACTCGGGCCCATACGGTATCCAAAGAACCTCTCGTTGATTCAGATTATAAAAAAAACATTATGATTTTTAATTAAAAATTACTAAAATGAAGTAAAGATAACAACTACAACATTATAACAACGAACCTGTCGATGATTCAAACCACGTCTTCACTGCCGAATGTTGGCTCTCAACTCTACAATTACTCGTGTTACCAAAGTGAAGAACTTGGTTCGTCCAAAATGTCACATATTTGATTTAATGACAAAGCCATGTTCTCTCAACGTAAGTAATCATTGCCGGATAACTTGCCCACCTAGCTTTCATTGTATCTACAGCAACATTATAATCCGCCTCAGTTGTAGCATGTAATACCCCGTATTTTTATACGTATTTTAATTTAAATAAGTATTTCTTAAAAGTATTTAAATAATTTGAAATGAATTATTTAGGGTTTTTCATTAATTTATAAAGAATGATTTTTATTAAAAGTGTATTTTTAATTATTTAATAATCTTGAAAATATTTATTTTATGATTTAAAAATATTGGGGCATATTATTTTATAAAAAGATAATTTTTAAAAATCAAAGTTTTAAGGAAAGTCAAAATCCTAGTTTGATTAGGAATCCTAGTTTGAGTAGGAAAGTGATTATTAAGGGTAGTAAGTAGGAGGTTATGAGAGAGGGTATAAATACCCATCATATGCCTAAGGTGGAGTGCACCCAAAGGTAAATTCTCTCTCTTCTCTTATTTTCTTTTCTCCTTAATTTTCCCTTCCCCTTTATTTTTAATTTTAACGTTTTAATCACGTTTAGATTCTAACTCGTCCGATTTTTATAAAAAAAAAATAGTGTTTTTCGTATGTAAACAACGTTTTAATCAAAACTCACTACCTTTGGTAATGAACACCACCCTCTCGTGTCCAAATTCAGCCTCTAAATATGGTTTTAAGGCAGTTTTTGATTTTTAACGAAGGTTTAATGTTCTAATACAATTTTCAGATTTAATTTTAAATTAAAATGCCCCAAATTGAAAACCCTAGTTTCTAAATTAATGTCTATTGATGGAATTTGATTGTGGTTAATTAAAACTATTGAAGTGAATGTTTTTAAACTAAATTACAGCAATTTTATAAGTTTTAATCATGCTGGAATTTTTATATATAGGCTATAATTAGGTTTCTTGAAAAGATTTGTAATTACCATTATTGGGAATAAAAGTAAGGTTTTAAATAAAATTTCAGATTATTTTAGAGGGTTTATGAGTGATTTAAAGAGAGTATATATTGCTAGAAATTTGTGTGAAAGAGGTATTAATACTTCTTTATAATTTTGGTATTGTAGGAGACTTTAAATTGAGTAATTTCTAGCATTGTGGCTAGATGGAAAGATGACTTAAGGTACGTTCGCGTACTTGGTAATGGTTAAAGTGTGTAGAAGCATGTTAGGCTTAGTTTAATTAATTCCAAGTAGTATCATGATAAGTGTTGGTTGGAATTGTTGATTTGGATTGATGTTGGTGATTGAATTGTGATGTATGAATTATTTGTGATGAATTAGTGATAGGAATTAATTATGTTGGCATGTTGATTGTGAACCACACTTTTATTATTAGCATGTTAGAAAGCATGTGTAATTAAACTAAATGTTTAATTTAGGTTGGAATATGAAAAGGGAATTTTACTGTGGTTCATATAATTTTTATTGATGCTATAAGCATGAGGAAGGAGCTATTTAAGTGTCTTAGTACACAGAATAAATTATATTGCGGTGCTTATAAGCACTTAAGGTGTTCTAAACACCGAGGGATAGATTTTGCGGTGCCTTATGCACTTAAGGTGTTATTTTAACACCGAGGTAGATTAAAAAGGGTTCAACTATTAAATTTATGTGGTCACTAGTTATTCAAGAATTAAATTGGTATGTTTGATTGCTTGAATGATTTACAATATTTGATTGTGCTATGGTTTGAGAGTCATCACCAAGTATAATAATATGTAAACAATGTAAAGTGAAAGAGATTACACACTAAAACTCTTGGAGCATATATACCTTGAGTATGAACATATGGGGGGAGTATGCGACTTTATATTTGACCATAACTTCTACTGGGAGTACAGGACGCTGTATTTTCCTTTTTATTATTTTTATACGCAGGACGTCCAGTCACTTCATGTGACATTTGCCTACCCGGTTAGCTCCCGGTGTAGTTTACCTCAATTTATTTGAGGCAGGGATTTGGTTGGAAACCCGTTCGATGTGTAATCAAAATTAAAAGAACATCAGTATTGGTCTAGTTAGGTGTTGAATGTTTTGTATGCTTGTAAACAGGTGCTACACAGTAAGTTGTGTGTTGATAGGATGAAAGCATGTTAGTGTGTTTTATTACGCTTATGTACTCAACATTGCTGATTGTGTGTTTGCATGTTTGTTTGGCCTTGTCTTTACCTTGGCCCTACGACAACCCATTCCTAATGGCGAGTAGTGGGGACAAGTAGAGAGGAGCTTTTCAGGTGATGAAGCATTTGCATGATGGGGATGAGTGAAGAGCGAATCATGCTTAGTTCCTATGGGAATGTGATGTGTTTAATTGTTTGGTTATTATTTATTATTTTTACTGTGTTAATGAGACTAACATGAAAGGTTTTAAATATTGGTTTGGTTTTAAGGGCCTACAATGGTTCCAAGTTGTAGGTTGACTTTGTTTGACTTAGTTTGATTTCGTTTGACTTTTTAAAAGTTGACTTGTTTTAAATGGTTTTTAAAAAGTAGTCTTCCGCTGTGTGTCTTTGATATTTGCCTTAACCGTATTCACGGTGGCGGTAATGTCTTAGATTTTCCTATTTTGTATTTCAAAAAGGGCAAAACAAGTATTTCAAAGAAAAGGAATTTCTAGGGTGCTACATAGCATCCATGATACGTTTCCATTTGCCATTTTTAAAACTCGCACCGATCTTCTTATTTTTGAACATATTAGTCACCCTAGCCTCCACATATTTGTTAATGTGCCATCGACAAAGTAAATGCGACGTCTCTGGAAACACTTCTCTCAATGCCGCACAGAGGCCAAGTTCACGGTCTGACAAAAATACCGATGGTTCTTTATCATACCCAATCAACTCCCTTAATCTCTGCAACACCCACCGATAGCTTGTCGTGCACTTGTTGCGCATGAACACATAACCAATGAGGAAATTCTGATTTGTCAGTGTTACACATACTATCTCAAAGAACGACATCCTGTATCGGTTGGTCTTGTATGTCGAATCCATACCGATTACATGTGGGTATGTGCGTAGTATGTTTACCGTGATTGGGTGCACCATAAATGCATGTTGTAGAACGCTGAGGTAATCGGCTATGACCCAGTAAATATACTGAATTTGTCTCGCCAAATGAAGAAATTGCTGAACAACTCCTCTGCCTTCAGACATCTCCGTTCTCAAGTCATTCCGACAATTGTAAATGTGTCTGATGTTTGGATGATCATCAGGAAATTGCTCTGCAAAAGTTGCCATGATGTTACGCGTTGCAACCTTGGACTTTGTCATGTCAGCACAACCTTTTTTGCATCCGGGCTCAAGCCACTAATTTTACGATGACCCTCCTGATACACAATCATTGGATGGTTATATGTCCCAATTTCATCATTTTTTGCTTGGATCTTCCAACTGTCTGTGATGAATTCATAATATATCTTGATGTAGAAAGGACAAGCATTAGCTTTGGTTTTTGTGTCCTTTCGTATTGAGTTCTCAAAATCTCTCGGATTGCTCTCCCGTCCCCGATCACATTTCAAATATCGATACGGCCGACCATCTCTGGTTTTGTTGTAAGACGATTTAACCAAAATAAATCCCAGATTTATGGAAATAGTATCCACCCATTTAATTGCATCATCAAACGTTGGAAATAAAGTGTCCGTGATAAAATTCACACTATCACCGTCGTCTTCAGACTCCAAATCCTATAAAAATAAAAGAAAACATACAAAATTCTCCAATATTATTTTTTTATTATAATATTAATAACAATATTTATAAAACAATAATAATACTATAATATCACTAATCACAAGTTAAATAATAAGATTGATCACAATAATATATTTAAAACACTAAAATAAGCAAATAATAAATAAACCAACATTAACTAATATCACAACATTAACTAATATTAACTAATAAATTATCACAAAAACAATAATAATCACAATAAAAATTGTAATAATAATACAAAGATTACATTAATAAATTTGATTAATTGGTTTTAAAAAAATGATTAATTAATCAATACAACACACAAAAAAAAAAAAAAAAGACATCCACCCAGAATTTCCAGATCCACCAAGGTGGTTTCGGATATTTTAGGCGGATATTTTCATTTCAAAAAATAAAAAAAAGTACGAGGACTTACAAAATCCTTCGACGATGCCTCCGGTGTACGATCGTTGTCGTCGTCCATCGTCCTAAACCCGTCGCTAAAGCTTAATAAATTTTTCTTAAAATAAAAATCTGATTTTTGGTGGTGGATCGAATGTGGTGGGGTTGGATGTCGTGGGCTCGGATGTGGTGGGCTCGGGAATTTTTTTAACCACGTGGTGCTAAGTGGAGGGGTCGGAATAATATTAAAATTCCCATATGTCTCATAATGGACCATTATATAGTCCAATTTACACAAAGGACAATATTGTCCTCCATGTCAAAATGGGAGCGGTGCCTTGTAAAATGGGAGCGTTGTTTAGCAGTTCACTTATTTATTTACTTGTTTTGTGCTTGGGCGATGCCCAGATGGTTGATAAAATTTTAAGATAACATTTTTACTTGAATGTTAAATATGGTCAAATAATTCGTTCTGATAATGTAGGATATTTAGACATACGATATCATATATATGGCTTATATTTATATACTAGTATGCTTTTTGTAGTTTTGTTTTTAAATAAATTTCTATGTTATTATTGACTTGAAATTATTTTTATTAAACTTAAATTAATTTCACTGAACTGAAAGTATTTTTACCAAATTAAAATTATTTTTACTAATTAAAACTTGTATTTACTGATTCTCTAATATATTTTTTAAATAAATTAAATAACAATGCATTTTGTATGCGGCTAGCCACACTATCAAAGTAACTCCTATGAAAATAACTGAATAACGAACCCCTGTAATACTAAGTAACCTCTAACACTAAAAGTTTGTGATTAAATATACTATTATAAATGGATCTTATTTTAAAGAACTTTTTAAGATGAATTTGATGATGGAAATATAAATGAGTTATAGGATATTTATTAAAAGTTATGATTAATTTTGTATATATGAAATATTAGAATTCTATCGATAATAAAACTATATACAACAATTTTATCTTAAAAAATCTACCCAAAAATCGCTTACTTAGCATCATATGTGTCACAATAATACCTATTGGGGTTTATGTTCGGCAGCTGCAGAATGGGCTGCGATTTCCTGTTCATCCGTTAGTCATCAAAGTGTTGAACGGATACAACATCTCTCTAGCTCAGCTGACCCCTGTTAGCATCAAGAGGGTCATGACTTATCAGTGAGTATGCCTCTTCTATGGGCTGGAGCCGAGCGTCCATTTCTTTCGGTGCACGCATAAACTGGCGCCGAACACCCAATCAAGCAAATGGTACGGCCACGGTTGGTGGAAGACAGAGGATGAGAAGGGTTATCTGACCACCTATCCGAATGATACATCAGACAAACATTGGCGAGGCCAATGGATCTGGGTGCGATCCCCTTCAGATGAGGATCACCCTAATTATTTTGGGGGGCCTCTCTATACAAGAAAACCCAATCCTTCGATGTCTAGCATCGGCTCTGACGATTTTACCGAAGCGGATCGTCAGCAGATGGCGCTCTTTGGCCGAACTGTCAATCTTGGCGCTACTGGCCGAATGACCACTGTGCCAACCGTTTGGCTGCCATGTTGTCATTACATCTTCCAGGAGAAGATGTTAGTAGTTGTCGGCCTTAGCCGAAGATACCAAGGTGGTAAGTTATTTGGCTGGGGCCGAAACTTTTACTTTTTTGTTTTTAAGCTTCTGCAGTTTAAGATTTTTCATCTGAACTAATGTTTTTCTCTAATGATTTTTCAGAGGTCTGCGAAGAGAATTCCGGCATTGACTACGAAGTGTTGGGGATCAGCCAAACTAGGGAGCCGATCACCAACACCCCCGTTATCACTACTGTCAAGGACCGTCCTCTTGCGCTGCAGCCGAGAAAGCTAGAGGTGGTCAGCGCTTTTGAGTATCTGGCTCAGAAGCCTTGGCACAAGAAGCTTGATCCCTTCTTTCTTCATTCAGCTGAAGAAGCTGCTGCTGCTGCGCCGAGAGGTGGTATCACACATCCACCCCCTCTATCCGAACCACGGAGAGAGGAGGATTCAGATGAGGAAAACACCGAAGAACTATTCGGGCCTTCGGTAAGTCCCTGATTCTTCTGCATGAAATTTTTTCTAAGTATAGAACTTCAGCATTTTGATCTTTCGGCTTGTGAAGAATTCTTCTAAGTGTGCAGCTTCAGCTTTAAGTACGCATGTTGTACATAACTTTTCTTAACTTGTAAGAATTTTTGCTAAGTATAGATCTTCGGATGCCATAACTTTAAGTACGCATGTTGTACATAAAAGTTGTTAAGTATGGAGCTTCGGGTGAAAGATCTGCGTGCCTTTACTTTGCGTTTTTTGTTTTGTTTGTCTTTTTTTTTTTACTCACTGCTTACACGTCTTCCTGCCCCCTCTTTCCTCTCTTCTGCAGTCTAAAGGAGAAGAAGTAGAGGAAGAAGAAGCTGCCCCTCTTCCTGAAACCACTGCCGAAGATATGGCTGGTGGGAGAAGGGTCCTTGTCCGTCCAGGACAATTTAAGGCGCCAGAGCCGCCTACCAAAAAGCCTCGGCACGAAGAGGTCCAAGAGGAAGAAGAAGCGAGGGAAGTCACCTCTCCATCTCGGGAGGTACTTATAGAAGTTGTTAAGCTGAAGACCTCTCCTTCGCCCCCTCCTCATGACTCTGGGATGTTCTCAGAGAATATTCAGCAAGAAGTGGATGCGCTGAATATCCATGCAGAGGACATTGCTACCGCTGAGGTTGAACCGCAGATGGCTAGGGCCGAAGAGCCTAAAAATGAAGAAGTGCCCTCCATCTCTGTTGCGGATTCGTTCAAGACTTTTCAGTCTTCTGATATGGGCTTTGGTTCAACGCCCTTGGTCCCCGTTCCAGAACATGCTCGGGCCTTGTTCGAGTCCAAGCGCGATACAGCCAGCGCTCACTTCGGCCATCTGGCCAATTAATCTGCACTGGACAAGGCTAGGGCTTGGATTACGGGCGCTACTACCGGGGCTGCCGAGCCTCTTAATAAAGTGCCGAATCCCTTCCTAGGGAACCAGCGGCTGCTGATGCAGGTGAGTTCCCACATAAAATTTTCTCTAGATTTCTCTTTCTTCGTATATATCATTCTATACATGTATATTTTTCGAGAAAATTTCTCAAAGTGCTGGGCCTCGGCTAGTCTCCGATTCTGCTGACTGATTGATATTTTACAGGTTGTTCATAATCATTTCTTGGTTGTAGAAATGAATGAGGAGCTGCAGTCCAAAGCCGACAGGGCCGAGGAAGCTGAAAATCTGGCTCGACTAGCCGAGATGAAGCAACTTAAGGATGAAGATGAGACCTCAGCTACAAAGCTGGAGATGCAAAGGATGGACGAGAATTTCCGCTCCTTCTGTCGAGGCCTGGAACAGACTGTCTTTCCTTGGATTGAAGAGGGTCAGTCTCTAATGAAAGGATACGGAGCCGATACCATTGTTGAGTTCAAGGCTCGTATTGAGAATAAGATGAAAGAAGAGGCTGAATCCCGGCAACAATTAATTTCAGATCATGAAAGCCAGATTGCTCTTATCCGCACAGAAGCTAAGGATAAGCAATCTGAGCTCGAAGCCGAGGTCCAGAAGCTGAAGGATGTGCTGGAAGCTGAGAAGAAGGTATCCTCCAAGGCCTCATCTGATCTCACTGCTGCTGAGGAACTGCTGAAGACCAGGATCTATACTGAAGCAGAATATGCTGAAGGATATGAAAATGGTTGGAAGGTTGCTCGGCGACTGGCCTTCCATCTTGAGCCTAAAATTAATTGGGATCAGGCTGAGGCCTGGTCCATGGATCCAGCAGATGCTCACATGTATGAGGCCAGTCCAGCTGAGGTTGCATTCCTGGCTGGGCAAGCTGAGAATGAGGAAAGAGAGAAAGAAGCCGAGAAAGAGTTGAATGCCGCCCATCGTGCTTCCTCTTCAGCCGATGTTGATGCTTTGGCTGTCCCGAATGACGTTCCCAAGAACGCTGAAGCATAGGAATTCGGGCAGTCGTCTTCTGAGTCCTGCGGATCAACGTGCACTTAACTTGTAAACGCCGCATCAGCTTTTGCCTGTTCTCTTTTTGTTTCAACCTGCCTATGTACAAACTATTTTAACTGTTTTTGTGTACTTTCGGCAGCTGTGTTTTCCGCTATGTTGGCGGTTGCCGACTTTGAATTTCTGTAACTCTAAAATTGAATATTTTCTCAGCGTTTCTGCTGATGTCTTCTCTCAGCCCTGTTTAATTGATTAGCTTTGTCTTTTAACTGCTTTGTCTTTTTGAATTTCTTCAAAATTTTGCTAAGTACGAAGCTTCGGCTCACAAATCATCTGGCTGATAATGTTTACCCCTTGCATGCTTCTTCTGCCTTGCTCGTTTTACTCGGATGTTTTACGGAAATTTTTCCAAGTGTGAGCTTCGGCTGGGAGCTACTACCTCTTGCCCTCCCAGAACTTTGAAGATAAAGTCTTCAGAGTTATGAGATATTGCTTTCACTCTTCCAGCGTAGCTGAACGATTGAGCTTAGCAACATTTTTGACACTTACTAGTTTGAACATTCATGTTTGTTTCTTATATTCTGCTTGGTTTCAATTCATCCGAGGGAATGACTATCTTGGACACAGTGCTGGGGCGATGATCATCCTTAGTACAAGGCATCATTATGCAATACTTCGAGGTGTAACCATCACCCGGAATTGACTTGCCGAAGCACAGGGCATCATTATGCAATGCTTCGAGCCTTTTATCAATTCCTATTTTTGGCTATGTCTTAGATAGGCCTATGACCTCTTTGCCGGGAGTGCAACAAATCCGTCCGAGGTACAGTGCATCACTATGCAATACCTTGAGGTTCTATTTGTTGCCCCCATATCGGCAGGTTCTTCGGCTTGCCGAAGTACAGTGCATCACTATGCAATACTTCGGACAGCACCGGGTGTAAACCTTGAATTTTTCAAAAAATGACGAAGACAGAAATAATGAAGACATAATGAAACTGTGACTAATTGCGGCTCAAAGGCCTTTCATTGATTTGAAGAAGACGTACTTACATATATTTTTCTCCCGCATTGGGATTTTACACATGAAATTTCCTAAGTACATCTGCTTTCCAGTGGTTTTTCAATTCGGTTCCATCTAACTGCCGAAGCCGATAAGTTCCTAGCTGGAGCTCATCGTATATCTCATAAGGCCCTTCCCAGTTGGCCGAGAGTTTTCCATGGATGCGACTTTTCTGGACAGCGGCGACATTCCGAAGAACAAGGTCCCCAACTTTAAGGAGCCTTGCCTGGACTCTTCGGTTATAGAACTTGCTGACTCTTTGTTTGTATGCTGCCATTCTGTCTCTTGCCGAATCTCAGATCTCGTCTAAGAAATCAAGGGATTCTTTCATGAGATGTTCATTTTCTTCGGCTGAGAATTGATTGACTCGAAGACTCTCTGAGCCAATTTCCATTGGTAAAATAGCTTCGGATCCATACACCAATTCAAAAGGTAACTGTCCCGTAGCCTCTTTTTCAGTTGTCCGAAGCGATCATAAAGTTCCTGGGAGTTCCTCTATCCACTTGGACTTTTGGTCCTCAACTCTCTTTTTGAGAGCATTGAGTATTTGTTTATTTGCAGCTTCGGCTTGGCCATTACTCTGAGGATGGCAGACTGCCGAATATGCCAATTTTATTCCGAACTGATCAGTGTACCGCTTCAGCGGCAGATTGTCGAATTGTCTCCCATGATCAAAGACAAACACCTTCGGGATGCCGAAGCGAGTAATGATGTTCTGCCAGATAAACTTTCTGACAGTTTGCTCAGTTATGTTTGAAGCTGCTTCGGCTTCCATCCATTTGCTGAAGTAGTCAATCCCGACTATCAGCCACTTTTTCTGGTAAGGAGCCTCGGGAAATGGTCCCAAAATATCCAATCCACATTGAGCAAAAAGGAGTGGATTCAGAATCAGCTGAAGGTCTCTCGACGGCCGATGAATAACTGGTGCGAATTTCTGACATTTTTCACATTTCCGCACCAGGTCCTTGGCATCTTGGATCATGGTTGGCCAGTAATACCCTGCCCGCAGTGCTTTATGGGCCAGGGCCCTTCCCCCTATGTGATTTCCGCAGATGCTGAAGTGGATTTCCCGAAGGATATAATCCGCATCTGTTGGGCCCACATATTTAAGCAGTGGGGCTGAGAAGGATTTTTTCAGCAATTCCCCATTGTAGACAATGAACCTTGAGCCGACTCTTTTCATTTTTGCAGCTAGGTTTTTGTCCTCGGGGAGGGTTCCCTGAAGCTTATAAGCCAGGATGGGATCCATCCAGCTCGGTTCAGCTACGACGCATTGGACCTCAATTTCTTGGTCAATGCTTCTGTTTCGGCACACTTCCACATATACAGATCGGTTCAGCTCGGTAAGAGTTGAGCTTGCAAGTTTGGAAAGTGCGTCGGCTTGAGCATTCTGACCCCTTGGGGTCAGCTCAATTTCAAAAGTTCTCAGCTTCGCTATGACTAACTTGATCTTGGCGAGGTAAGAGATCATTGAGGGCTCTTTTGCCTCATATTCGCCCCGCATCTGATTAGCAACCAGCTGAGGGTCTGTTTTTTAAACAGACATGCTCGGCTTCGAGAGCTATGCACAGTTCTAAGCTAGCGATTTCTGCTTCATATTCTGCTTCGTTGTTAGAAGCCTTGAACGAAAATTTGAGTGCATACTCGAAGTTTTTGCCTTCGGGAGAGGTAATCACTACCCTTGCTCCCGAACCATTTACGGTGGCCGAGCCATCCGTGAATACGGTCAAAGTCCCCTTCCCTTCGTTGAGTGTCTCCTGATAGGAACACTCGGCCAGGAAATCTTCTAAGGCTTGGGCCTTAATGGCTGCCCTCGGCTGATAGCTTATGCTGAACTTTGTGAGCTCGAAGACCCACTTTGTTAGTCTGCCTGACTTTTCAACCTTGCCGAGGACTTTTTCCAGCGGTTGATCCGTTAAGACCACTATCTGATGTGAGTCAAAATAAGGCCTTAACTTTCGAGCCTCTACTACCACTGCATATGCAACTTTTTCGAGCAATGGGTAGCGCGTTTCGGCATCGGTCAAAGTATGACTGACGAAGTAGATCGGTTGCTGAACCTTTTCTTCTTCTTTCAGCAGAACCGCACTCACTGTGGCAGGGCTAACTGCCACGTATAAGTACAAGACTTCCCCTTCGGCTGGTCTTGCTAGCGTTGGGAGATTAGCCAGGTGCTCTCGGAGCTGCTAGAAGGCTATCTTTTGCTCTTCTTCCCATACGAGCTCCTTAGACTTTGGCAGTTTCAGCGCTTTGAAAAAGGGTAGCCCTTTGTCCGAGGCTTTTGAGATGAACCTGGAAAGGGCAGCCATCCTCCCAGTGAGACGCTGAACGTCCCTCTTTGTTTTTGGCTCGGGAAGGTCAAGGGCTGCTTGAACTTCGGCGGGATTGGCATCAATCCCCCTTTTGCTGACCATGAAGCCGAGGAATTTCCCTGACTTCACACCGAAGACACACTTCTTCGGATTCAGCTTCATTTGATTCTTTCTCAGGGTGGTGAACATTTCGGCTAGGTCAGCCACATGGTTTTTCGCCTCTTTGCTCTTGACGATGGAATCATCAACATAGACTTCCATGTTGCGGCCTTTTTGTTCGGCGAACACTTGGTCCACCAGCCTTTGATATGTCGCTCCGGCATTTTTCAGGCCGAAGGGCATCATTTTATAGTTGTACACCCCAACACTTGTAACGAATGCCGTTTTTGCTCTGTCATCGGGGTGCATGAAAATCTGATGGTACCTAGAAAATGCGTCCATGAAATTAAGCAGAGCATGGCCACTCGTCGAGTCGACTAGCTGATCGATTCTCGGCAAGGGATAAAAGTCCTTCGGACAAGCCCTATTTAGGTCCGTGAAGTCAATGCACATTCTCCAGGTGTCATTAGCCTTCTGAACCATCACCACATTCGCCATCCATTCAGGATATTGGCAAGGCTCGATGAACCCCGCGTCCAGAAGTTTTTTGACTTCGGCTGTGATGTCTTGGTTCTTTGGAGCGGAGTAATTCCGCTTCTTTTGCTTAACTGGCCAACATGTGGGGTCGACATTAAGCTTATGAGAGATAAGGTTCGGATCAATTCCCGGCATGTCCGCTGCTGAGAATGCGAACACATCTCGGTTGTCCCGAAGGAGTTGGATCAATTCAACCCGGAGGCTCGGATCGAGCCCTTGTCCAATGCTGACACATTTTTCAGTATCTCCTTCGGTCAACGGTATTGACTCAGTTTGTTTATCTGACTCCATTGCTTTGGAGCCAGGCTCTTCTGGTTCGGGTCGGCTGTCAATATCAGCAGACCTCCCTTTTTTCGGCTAATCTTCGTCTGAATCTTTCGGTCCAACCGAAGAACTTGCCTTTCCAGTTCCCAAAGATGTTCTTTTTCTTGGGGACCCCTGAGCCGAAGCACTTAGGCCCTTCGGCCTTTTGGTACCTCGCTCTTTCTCTTTTTCTTCCTCATCATCCTTGTCACTGCGGCGACTCTTGGATGGCTTGAGGAAATTGAATTCTCGGGCCTCTCTTTGGCTGCCCAAGATTTTTTCGGAGCGTCCTTCGTCTGAAACGTAGATCATTGCTTGATGATATGTCGAGACGACTCCTTGAACGTCATGGATGAGGGGTCTCCCCATAATGACGTTGTATACTGACGGGGCATTGATGACCAAGAATTCGGCCATGATGCTTCGTCTTGCTCGGTCTTGGCCGAGGCTGACGGGAAGAAGAATTTTCTCGTCTGGATATGAAGAAGAGCCGTTGAATCCAGTGACCGGGTAGGGAACTAGAGTTAAGTGCTTGCTCTCCAACTTCAGCTGGTCGAATGCCTTTCGGAAAAATATATTCGCCCCGCTGCCACCATCTACCAGTGTCCGATAGACGTTGTGGTTTGCAATGCTCGTCATGATAACCAATGGGTCATCATGGGGTTATACCACCCCCCTGCAGTCTTCGGATGTGAACATCATGTTCGGCACCAGAGGTTGTGGCTTTCAGAACTCGGCATGATGAATCTGATGGGTCAGCCCCCTCAGATGGCGCTTCAATGCATTCCGAGAAATACCCCCGAAAATGGTTAATATGTCATGGTTTCCTCCCTCGGGAGGTTTATCACTTTTCCGGTGGTAATCCAGATCCTGCGAGAGTCTCTCTCAGTTTTCTTTTCTTCGCGGCGTTCCGCGACATATTTCTTTAAGTACCCTTTCTGGACCAGTTCTTCAATCTGGTCCTTCAGCTGGAGACAATCCTCGGTGCGATTTCCACGTGATTTATGGAACTCGCACCAATGATCTTTCCCCTTCTTCTGATGCCAAGAAGGAGGTGGCTTTGGTTTCTTGAATCTTCCTTCCTCCCTCGTCGCACTAAAAATCTTAGTACGTGGTAAGGTGAGAGGGGTGTAAGATTCAAAATTTCCCAGATAGGGAGCCTTATCCTTCTTCGGCTCTTTGGTCGAGGGAGGTTCTGAGGCTTTTGCCTTCCCTTTCCTCGACCCTGGAACTTCGACTGGCTGCCTTTTTGGTTTGGCAAGCGCTGATTGAGATTGCAGCTTGGCCTTGTTCCATTCCTCGGCTCGGATGAATTTATCCAAAGCACCGAGGGCTTCTTCCAAGGTCTGCGGAGGATGCATGACCATGAAATCCAGAAATTTTCCAGCTTGCAAGCCATTCCGTAGTGCGAATACGGCTAGGCTTTGGTCCAGACTTGTGATTCTGGATGACTCGTTGCTGAAGCGAGTCAAATAATCTCGGAGACTTTCGTCTTCCGCTTGCTGCAGGCCCATGAGCTCGGCAGTGGTTTTCTCTCGGCGGTTAGCCGTGGAAAACTTTCTCTTGAACTTGTTGGCGAGATCGCTCCAACCCGTTATAGAGCCTTCCTTCAGCCCTTTGGTGATCCATGATTGGGCGACACCTTTAAGGGTTGTAGGGAAGTATTTGCACCAGGTAGCTTCGGACCTGGGGTTAAGGTACATATGCCCCTTGTAAGAGGCTATGTGGTCCTTCGGATCCGAAGTACCATCGTAAGTGATTTGTGCCGGAATTTTAACTGTCGGCACATGTTCCTCCAGTATCCATTTCTAGAAGGGGAACTGGTAGGGATCATCACAGCTTTTCCCTTCTGCCTTTCCGAAGGAACTTCACTTCTCCCTCTTAGAGAGGTGGAAGTGAGGGGTGTCCCTCCACGTGACAGTTCTGGGCGAGAGCCTTCGGGATAGGTGAGACGACTGTGAATGTCCCTCTCCCTTTCCCCTAGGCGCTTGTAAACGCTTCGGCGAGAAGCGTTGTGGCTGCTTGGATTTTCCTTAGAGTTTCGGACTTGGGAATTCTCAAAGTGACCGGAGTCCCCTCGCCGTTCCCGTCCTGTCTTGCCCAGGCTTTCGGCTCTTCCGCTTCCCTCTCTCTTGGAGAGTGGAATCCGCCCTTCCCCTCCCAACGTCAGTTTCCTCTTCCGGCTTTCTGACTTCGGCGGGGGTGAAGGAGGAGTGGTATGCACGGATGGGAGGCGTCCACCCAGGGCTTTCATGAACTCCATGCAGACAGCCACTGCCCTCGCCACCTCTTCAGTCGAAGGACTCTGCTTATGAGCCTCGCTCTCCCTCGGCGAGTTCCTAGCTTGGTGATCCCGTCGGGAGGGAGATCCCTCACGCAGATTTTCTCCTCTCGGAGAGTTAGAAGCAGACGGTGAAGGTGTCCTATCGGTCCCCACCGTTATTATGCCCAACTTTCTCGCTTTTTTGGAACTTTTGGCACTCTTAGTCAGTTTTTGCGTTGGCTAAGATTGGTATGAGAATTTTGGCTGAATTTTTGTAAGAGTCCCCATAGACGGCGCCAAATTGTTTCGGTCAGAAAACAATGGACCTTCGGCAGGTCCTTCTGATGAGTGGAGATGAAGCCCAATTCGAGTGATGACCGAATTGAGGATTTCCTGCACAGTTGAACAAACGTAAACTGGCCTCGGGGGTTGTGCCGAGGAAGGCCCCTCTGATGCCGAAGTCAGTACGAGTGTAAGAACAAGAGAGAGTAGCTATGCAAGAGAGTTTGTTGCTTGAGACAATATTAGTGAATGAATGTGATTATGCAAGGATGTGAGCTTTTATACCTTGTCCCAATTGAGTGGAATGGGCTTGATGAATCAAATGGGCTGCCATTTGAGTGGGCCTTGTTTTACCTGACTTGGCTTTAGAGAATGAGGGTTGAACCTTGCCTATTGGGCTTTATTTATTTTCATTTGTGGACTGGGCCCAAATACAAGTTATTTGGACCCCAAACATGTATTATATTAATTCCTCTTAAAAGCTATAAATCTTTGAGATTATTTCTTGGTAAAATTAAAATTCAAGTACTATAACAAGAGGTCTTGGATTTCAATATTGGATTAGATAATTCGATTCAAATATAACCAGACACGTACCTATCCATTTTCCAAGTCACTATGATACTTTAACAAATTACAAGTCATTCATGCATACATATAGCTAATTAAGTTGTCCCATCTTTATTGTATCAATGTATCACTGAGTACAACATTATAATATACGTAGCAAATCATTAGGTGAGTAATATCTACATTCTTTAGACACAAAAATGCATTGAACATCAACTTTATTGATATTATCAACAAAAAAAAAATTATTTTAAATTACCAAGCAAAAAAACAAAAAATTTAGTTTCAACACTAAATTCGTAAAATCTGACGTTTTAAAAAAATTTCTTCGACTTTCGTATCAAAAATGCGCTATTTAGAGATTTTGGGGGTCATTTTTGGCCTTTGAATCTGATTTGAGCTTAAACTTTGCAAAAAATTAAATTATCAAAAATGCCTCATATTGCATGTATCACGCAAATCGAGGTATTTTTAGTACGCAAAACGAGGCATTTTCAATTTTTTTTTTTTTAGATTTTGACCTCAAATCGGATCCAAAGGACAATAGTGGCCCCTAAAACATCTAAAAAGCATGTTTTTGGCACAAAAATCGAAGAAATTTTTTTAAAACGTTAGATTTAACGTTTTTTAACCGAAAGTGTTAAATGGTGGTGAAATCTAAATTTTTTGTCTTTTTTGGATGGTAATTTAAAATAAACTTTTTTTTTGTGTGTAGTAATATCAATAAGTGGGTTATTTGTGGGTAGTAAAATACAAAAATTCCACTTTATTATCCTTTTCTAATGTTTCTTAGTTTTCTTTAAGTTCAATTTCAAAATCAAATATATGCACCAAACATCATCTCATTCATAATTCAAATGTATTCCATAAATCCAAAATAAGGAACAACATTCTTACTTAAGTTTCATGCATATTTCATTGGACGTACACATTTCAAAAAGAAGCTTTGGAAAGTGACAATTGCTTAATAAATTCTACAAGAACAAGAACAGAATTAGTTGCAGCAACCGGTAAGAAAGTATCAGCCTCATTAGACTCAGCAGAACCACCACCGGCTAAATCGGAGAGAGCGCGAATGGTGATGTGGGGAACCCTTTGCTGGTGGCACACGAGTGCTACACCGGCGCTTTCCATCTCGACCGGGCTTAGCTTGAAATTGTCAAAGAGAAAGCTTCTATAGGCTGCATTGTCTACGTAAATACTTGCACTTGCTCCTCTTAATACTGTGGTCACTTTGGGTGTTGTATCTAAGCATGTGGTTGCATTCACACATTTCTCCAATTCTAAAGTCTGAAAATATAATATTTTATTAAATTGAATTTTCAACATTAGAATTATAATACAAATATTTTTATTTTATTTTTTAAGTTGAAAATCGAGGTTTGCATATGTATAAGTTGAAGGACTTTTCAAATAATTTAGTATGCCCTTCTTAAAGATCTTTCGATTTAATCGATTTAACTTTTATATGGTATCTAATTCACATATTGACCATTAATATCTTTCATTTTGTATTATTAAGAACTTTGCGCGTGGAATTTTATTTTGTATTATTAAGAACTTTACGCGTGGAATTTTATTAGATTTGACTCGATAGTAATTTTGAATTTTAACTTATACCATATAATAAGTACCAATTATACATAATTGAAGAGTATTATAACTTTCAGAATACAATCAATGTTTTCTTATTTAATTTTGAAATCATGAATTAAAGGATGGAGCCAGGTGGAGTTATTAACATTAACAAGAAATAAGCTATTATTAGTTGGTAAAAAAAGTGACCTAATTGATGTACTATTATGAATAAATAATCATTTTATATAATTTTTAACCTTCAGCGTGAATTTGATGAATAATTAATTTATTAAGGATATAGCTAAGCTAGGTCATGATCTTTGATCATGTTAGTAATTTAGAGTGTATAAATGGGGAGAGCCCTATCCCAGTTAGGGAGACGCCGCGGCTGGGAAACAGGGGAAACAAAGCCTCGAAAAGACGCGCCCGCGGCCTTATGTGTCGTGCCCTCGGGTGACTGGGGAAAGCCCTCTCCAAGGGCACGGCCAGCATTCTACAGGTTTCAAAGGATGAGCTCCAAATCATCATGTCCGCGCCCGCGTCGATTCAGTTTTGCGGTTTTTCGTTCTTTTTATTGTGAAATTGAAAAAGAAGAGATACAGATTTTTCAGTTTACTCTCCTCTCCAATTTTCTCTATTCTCTCCACATTTTTTCATTGAAGAATCTTGCAAACTCTTCATTGAAAACTCTATTAATCTAGCCAAATATTTGAGAATTTATCCTCTAATTTCGTCTCTAAGTGCTAAGAACGATTTGTTGTCTTTTGTATCTCAAAGAGAATTTTCGGTAAAAACCCAAGCACCATTGTGGGGGAAATTAACCTCTTTAGGAAAGTGTTTCACAGGCCTAAGACAAAGTATCAAGGTTTGAGACTCATGTGGTCATTGAAATTCTCATGTTCATGTTCGTTTGAAAGGCTTGGAAGTGAGGCAAGTTTGTAATCTTTCATATTAGTTAATTTCATTGTAATTTCTGTAATTCACTGATATAGTAGTGCTTGGTTTGAATACACTTGGTTGTATTGATTTGGTTATATAATTTTATTGTAATTATACACTGTTTTAGGTTTTGTTCCCACATAAGTTTGTATTTAACTTATACTAGAAAACCTAACAGATCATGACTAATGAGGAATGGATACATTGTTATAATGAATGAACGATGATGTATAGCTTAAAATGACCATTATATATATTAATTCTTCTGGTTAGCCTTTGGTCTCCAATTATTATGTTGATTGGATAATTGATTTTGTAGAATAGGAATACGTCCAACCCTTAATAAAATAATAGTATGGTGCTCCAATGAAGTACTTGTTAATTGTAGTATATTTTTTTAAACGGATTTTTCACCATATACCATTCGGTTTTAACTTAATTCATCATATACCACCAAAAACTTTCTAATACACCATAAACCACTGAGTTTAACATAAATGTCACAACATGCCATTTTCCTTAACTCCGTTAGTCATTCTTAGTTAATTAAGCCATGTGGCAACCTCTAATTGGCTATTATTTTAATTAATTAATTTTTAAAAAAAAACTTTTTACAAAACTTATTAAGAAAAGAAAAAAAAACCACCACCATCCCCACCACCTAGCCTTACTCATCGTCACCGACTCCACTGTTCTCCCCACCGTGCCGGCGTCGCACAACCTCCCTATCCTGCGCCGATGCCCGCGTTCCTCCACTAAACCACCATACCCAACTCAAATTCCCTCCCTTTCCGGGAACGAACAACAAGCCAACCAAAATACCTTTGCCGAAAACCAGCATGTCGAAACCCAACGTCGGCGCCCAGATCCCCCGCCCTCACGTTGTCGCCACCCAATTTAGCTGCATACAACCAACCCAAAACCCCAAAACCCAAAATCGAAATCCTAGATTTTGATTTTAGGGTTTTGGGGTGGTGAATTAAAGGGGGGAAAGGGCTAGAGTTGGAAGAGGGAGGGGTGACGTAGGTTCGCCGGCACGGGAAAGGGGTTTGGGCGCCGGCGGTTTGTGCGTTGGTGGTTGGGGAGTGAGAGTTTTTAAGGGAGGGAGAGGGTTTTAAGGTGGTGGGATAGTGGTGATGGCTGGCTGAGCGGATTTCGCGTCGGCTGGTCAGATTCCCTGCTGGCTGGCTGGTCGGCTTCCGCGCCGGCAGGCGTTGTCAGGTGGTGGCTGGCTGGGTGGACGTGGGTGGTTGTTTTTTTTTTCTTTTTTAATTTTTTGTTAATTAAATTCAACAATTTTAAAAAGGAACCAATTATATGTTGCCACGTGGCTTTATTAGCCATAATGACTAACGGTGTTAACGTCTGTTAGTCATTTATGGCATGTTGTGACATTTTCATAAAATTGAATGGTATATGGTGTATTAGAAAGTTTTTGGTGGTATATGGTGAATTAAGTTAAAACTCACTAGTATATAGTGAAAAATCTGTTTTTTAAATTAATCTTATTAAATTAGATCCTTGGAGAAATTAATAAGTACTGAATTATTGTAAATATAGGTTATGAGTCGTTCGATCCATGTAAGGCTACATTCAAAGGTTATGTCCGATTTCAAGTCGAGTATATATATTATAGTCGATCTAATTAGCTATTACTATAGCTTGACATGAGGACATATTATTTGATTTTTAGGTCGGGTTTATTTCAATCCAGGATGTGTAAGTTATTACGTACGTATTATGTATACCAATATTGACTATTATATTGCGACGATTAGGTTTTGTTAATTACCTGAAGGTTTTTGGCAACGGCGAAGTAATGAGGATCAACAGGAACCCAAAAGGCATGTTGTCTTTCCTCTGGAACTCCATCAACTGTGAAAATCTCTTCAGCTTGATACCAAAATCTGTTCAAGAGATTGTCAGCCTCAGTAACATTTGCTGTGTAATCAGCAAATCTCAAGTTGCCATATTCCCTCGAGTAATCTCCTGCTGCTTCTAGGGCTAATTCATCTTCTGGTCCATGTCCAAATCTCTACACCCATCAAAACATTTTTTTATAATTTAGATTATACGTAGTAATTTGTGATGACATTATCTTATAAACAAATTACATTATTCGTGCTTCATATAACAAAAGAGTCAAATTAAGCTAAGATCAACTATTTGCCTTGTAAAGGTTTCAAATTGACGTTAGTTTTTTTACTTTTTCACGTAGTTAAGAAAAAAATAAATGTTTCATACGTAAGTGTTAGAGATAGTATACATACTGAGTATTAGGAAAATATATCATACGTAAATGTTTACATATTGAGTATTAGGAAAATATATCATCAATCACCAAGGTATGTATTACAGGCGCAGGCTTTCACATGAAAATGATGATATGCAAAGTAATAAGTTTTTTTTTCCTACTTCATCATTTTGTTTGACATGGTCATACTCCAATCCGTAATATATAGTCTTTCTTAAGAAATTTCGTAGAAAATATTAAATACTTAACCTGCCAATTCAAAAGACCAAGGTGAGCCCAATATTGAGGAATAGCAACATCTCCAATATGAAGAGAAGGATCAGCATTTCCAGCTATTCCATAGTGTACAACTCCTTCCACTCTAAAAAAATTTAGCAACAATTGCGTTGTTGTAGCTGCATTTACCTGCAAAAATTTTCTTCCTTTTGACATATAGTTTTACTTTTCTCTTTGAAATTTAAGAAATAATTATTCAACTTTATTCTACGTACTTTATTTTATTTTATTTATTTATTTATTTATTTTTTATTTTTTATAAAAATCTAAAGATAGACAACTTTAATTTGTTACGTACCATGCCAAGTCCTGTCATGACCAAGATCACTTTCTTCTCAGCTATAGTTCCGAATCGAAATCTCCTACCTTAATTAAGAGTCCATCATATATAATATACGAAGTAACAGATTTAGAAAGAAAAATCGCGTAATATTAGTTATGTATGGTGTTTATATGAATTTAAATTTCATTATTAAAAAAAAAAATATATTAAAACAATGAGTACTATACGTGTAATGATTAATTAGCAACGGACTATTTTAATTAATTCTACGAATTGGAGTACGTATTTGAATAAATGTACCTGAAAAATCAATGATAAACTTGCTAGCAGAGAAGCTAGGAGATTGAAGAAGAGGGTTGAGCTCAAATAAGTTTGGTATTACAACACCAATATAAGGGCCATTTTTGTTGGCTACATTAATATGATGCATGATTTTTTTGGGTATTTCACCTTGTGCTCCATTTTGAGCATAAATCACAAGGAGGAAAAAAAGTTATAGTTGTTAGAGAACCCATTTTTTCTCTTACAAGATATTGATATGGAGGGTGTAAGTTTTAGGGTTCGAGAACACACATATATATAGAACTTTGCTAGGACATTTTGATTGAAGGTTGTATGTGGTTAACCTAAACATCGTACGGTCGTACCCATTGTTATTATTTTATAAGAAACAATCTTGTCCATTCATTTTTTTTAACTAGTTGAATATAAATATAAAATATAATGTAAATAAGTAAGTTGTTGGTTGATTTATACATAATAAATATATTGATAGTCAAAGTTGAAATTAAAAATAAAAATAAAATAAAATAAAAAAAGGTTCAAGTGTGTCAATAATTCTAGAACGGAGAGAGTATAAACAGAAGAGGGGTTGTTGGGTGATAAATTTTGAGTTGCCCTTTTTACCTGACCCTCACTTAAATTTAGATTGGAATCACTTATAAAAAAATTCTTCAAGATATATGTTTGAAAAAAAAAATGACTAACGACATCCCCAATCCTTTCCAAAATAAATAAAATAAATCTTCCACAATTTTATTTTTTTTTTTTTTAATTTACCAATGTTCACCTTTTTTGTAAACCTTGACAACAATCTTTAAAAACCTTTAATTGAAGGTTTTATGTAAAATGCCCTGGTTAATATATTTGATTAGACCAATGAAACTTTTAGTTTCACCATTTCTATGTTTTACAAGTAACATAATTGGTGTGACAGATTAGACTGTCATAATCTTCCATAAAAAGAAGTAATTAAAATCATTTCTCCTTTCCTATTACATTAACTACTTTATCTTACAATTCATTCGAGTGTTATTTCCATTACTTTGCCAGCCAACTTTTGAATCTTGTTTAGAGTCAAACCTTTTTTTTTTTTTTTTTTTTTTTTTGTACGTATCATTCATTTTCTATTTATTTTTTGAATTTTGTTTTTGCATCAATCTTTTTATTTTGAAATTCTCAATGATGGCCTTGTATTTGTGCTAACGGAGGCCGGAGGGTGAGGGTGAGGGTGAGGGTTTCAGGCTAGTTGAGGTGAGCTGGGTGGGTGTTTCAGGGCTGGTGGAAGTGGTGGTGGTGGGTGATGGTGGAGGTTGTGAGGAGAGGAGCATTAATGCATGACTTTTCCTATCTTTTACTAACCATGGCTTAATATTTAACCAAAATTAGCGTTATGAAGGTCATTTATGGGAATAAATTTTTATTAAAGTCATTTTGTATAATAAAAATAAAGGCTGCTATTTCAATGTAACATAAATACAGGTCACCATTGAGAATTTTATTTTATTTTTTAAATTTTGTTATTTACAATTAATTGAAAAGATAAATTTGATTCTTTATACAAGTACTTTGAATCCACAAAAAAAAAAAAAAAAAAAAAAAAAAAAAAAAAAAAAAAAGTTAGTTTGAATGCATTTCCATTTTGTAGATACAGTCAGCCCAAATATGTAAAATTGTTACAATTTCATGCTTGAAAGATCAATTTATACTCCGTATGAGCTTATATAAGTAATAAGTTTATCAAAAGTTGTGGTTTTGTCAACTCCTTGCGTCCTACCCTACTCTTGTACCGAGTATATATGATATGATTTTCTTTTTGAATATTCCGAAATAAAATCGATCTTATTTCAATTGTTGATTATTTTTCCTTTTAGGTATTCCATAATGGAATCAATCTTATCTCAATTGTCGATAGGGCTTACTTCCCTTGAGATTCATAGGCCGATCTTAAAGATAGGAGGACCTAATTCGCTAGGTCCCCAACAATTTTCTAGTTCTTAAACAACGAACCCATATTTTAATTGCCGACATACGTACGAGAAAAATGGAGTACAAAACTAAAGTCATTGTTCCCTCGAAAAAAAAAATATATATATATATATATATATATATATATATATATATATATATATATATTATATATATATATATATATATATATATATATATATATATATATATATATATATATATATATAAAATTAAAGTCATTGTTGTAATGGTAGAATCATTTTCTTTTGAGATTATTTAGGACCATCCCTTATTCCTTTGCATTATCACGGAGTTGTGAACATTAATTTTTCTGAAAATGAAGGTAATTGGCAATTCAGTGACACCTGACACTACTTTTCCTAGCAAGTACTTTTTGGCAATTTTGGTTAAAAAAAATAGATGATAAAAACCTATAGTTTTTCCTTTAAATAAATGAAGACTTCTTGGTACACATAGGACATAGCCCAGTTAACGCTATTATGACAATGGAGAAATATGCACAATAATTCTTGTGTATCAATTGAATATTAAGCCTAAAACTAAATAACATGAAAATTAATTTTTATGAACATAAGAGTTATAACTTAGGTGATGTTATATTCATTGAAGTTTATATTCTTTTGTTTTAGCCTTCATGCTCTTTGATTGTTTGCTTAATGTTCATCGGATGCACAGTGTGCCATTTGCACGTGTTTCTACCATTCAATTATTGTAAGACTTACTCGTATAACTTATATGACATGATAGTAAACCGATATTTTGTTTGTTAAATAGGGCTCAGCTCTTCTAGGTTTAGAATTTCGAATCCACCTCTGCTACTACTCAAAATCTCCAATCCCTTTAATTTTAATGTTGTTTTCAGTTATAATCGCTACACAAATCTTGTAATAGGTGTTAATAAGTCAACAAAAATGTTTGGTCAGCATGGTATTTGTTTAATAAAATCAACAAGCATGGACCCTTTGATAAACTTGGATTCTCTCTATCCTACAAGCTAAGGGTGCTTAAGAGAATGGGGAAAAAAAATCCTCTAACCAATAAGGTAAAATAGGGAAGATTTTTTTTCCAAGGGATTAATTTAAACAAAAGTTTTTTTTTTTTTTAAAAAAAAAAAAAAAAAAAAAAAAAAAAAAAAAAAAAAACTTTACAAAACAAATGGATTGGAGTAAATAATTTTGAATGCATTTCATTTGCATCAGTACATACGAGTTTGGCTAGAGTAATTTTTAATCCACATGTGTAAAAGTGTTGCACATATAATACGTAGTGACTCAATAATTCATTTATTTTTGGTGAAAAGTGACTCATTAATTTGATTAAACGAAACTTGGTTGATTAAAATGCTATAAATTCCAAAGTTGTGTGACTGTGTCCAATTTCCTCATTTGGTTCTCTTAATAAAACTATACACTACATTTTCCTAATTTGATAATTTCTGTGTGTTTGCTTACCCCTTCTATCCTAGGAATATACTCCGTACTATATTTGACTCATTGATCATATCAAAACTTGTTTTATTATTCAAACTCTTGACAAAAAAAGTTAATTGTTTACTTTTCTCTCTTAGAACGATTTCATGTTTTATAACTACTTCTGGAACGTAAGAACTCAAGGTCTCATGAACATACTTTCTTTAAGATCAAATTTAAATATCTACAGAGTTGGTTCGCCTATGAACCAATGAGAGAAAAAAGAAGGTAGATCGATTTCGCCCCCAAGTATCAATAACCAAATCAACTCCCTTCTTATGGCTCGATAAGGAAATCTATACTTCTTTTGTCTCAAATTATTTGCATTATGATATTTTTACTCAATTCACACACCTTACTTTAATTTCAAAATTAAAACTTTATACGATATATTGATGATTAAACTTGTACATTAACATGTATGTCCATTAAAGTGACGTGACTAACGTGAGTAATCTAAAAGTAGCGTTACCTTTTTTTTTTTTTTTTAATGTGGACGGTTAATCTTACATGCATAAACCTCTCATAGTCTCATGTTAAAATTGGTACAATTTAAAAGTGGTACTATTTCTAAAATTTATTGCCAACTATTTTTGTACCAAATATATAGATAATATTGCCAACAGACGTGAAAACTGAAAATGAAGTATGTATTAAGTTATTATTGTGATGTCAAATAATTGGGAGTAAAAGTTTAATACCATCGCTTGCATTATCACGGGGTAATGGACATCTTCGATTAT
The DNA here is from genome assembly GCF_001683475.1 of Chenopodium quinoa. Taxonomy (NCBI): domain Eukaryota; kingdom Viridiplantae; phylum Streptophyta; class Magnoliopsida; order Caryophyllales; family Amaranthaceae; genus Chenopodium; species Chenopodium quinoa. The sequence continues at coordinate 168,232 of NW_018745272.1, forward strand.
GAGTATTTGTTTATTTTATGATTTTTATATGTGTCTGATTAGAATGTGGATGATTGATGATTAATTGATTATGATTTATTGTAGGACACTAGCAAATCATTGACCAATTATTGAGGCAATTGGATTACCTATTTAGTAAACCCTTTTTCTTAATAATTTTTTTAATTAACAAATGGCCATTGGCAACTATACTATATAAGATATAAGATGAGTATTGAAAGTTATAATATATTTTGTATTTTTATGTGTGTAAAATATTACATGTCTTTGGAAAACAAAAACATAATAACATTTGCTAACAATAACAACAATCAAAGTCTTAATCTCAAATACGGAGTCAGCTATATATCCTAAAATATCTACTCCGTATTCGAATTTCACTTGCTTGACACCATATGTGGCATGAATTATACTTAATGAATTTAAGTAGGTGACAATTTAAATTTAGATGAAGTTTCTTACAACATATGGTTACTATGGAAACTCAACAGATTGGCAACCTTACTTGTCTAATTAGCCCTACCAGTAAGGCAGTAATATATCAATAAGTTTATTGTGCACCCTGGTCCATCTAGAATAGCTGGACCATAAGCTCATTTACGCTATAAACTTCATTTCTCGCTGAAAACCTAGGCCAAACACTCCCACTTCCTTTCTTTCTTAATTTCGCTCCCAACAGACATTTTTTAAAAAAAAAATTGACAAAAAATTTAATTCTTTCATTTCCTCTTTCAATTGTTGAACTACACATTCTATCTCCTCTGCAAATTGACGAACCGACATGGAAGAAAAACAAGAAAATAGTGCATAAAGGTAAATTAAATTTGAACACTTAGTAAAAAAAATTTGGACACTTAACAAAAAATGAACATGTCACAAAAAATGAACATAAACATCCAATTTTATATGTTCATACTTTATAATGAAATGTTCATTTTATATGCAGTAAATGTTCAGTTTATATTACAAAACTATTGAATTATTACGAGTTAGACAAGCTTCTTTCAAAAAATTGATGTTTATTATATAGTGTTGTATTTAATATACTACATGTTCAAAATTTGCGATTATTCAGATTTTTTTACTAAATGTTCAAAAGTATAGGTATGGTACATTGCGATTGTTCATATATTTTTACTAAATGTTCAAAATTTGCGACGTTCGAATTTCTTTACTAAATGTTCAAAATTTGCAATTATTCAGATCTTTTTAATAAATGTTCATATCATCAACATTTTCTCACGTTTTACTAATTTTCTCCCTATTCTTCTATTGATATAACGCCTAGATGTATCAATGTATGTGTGTCACAAAACTTGTATGTGTGTCATAAAACTAGTTAAAGAACAATAAATGAGTCGAAAATGAACATTTCGAGCAAACCCATAATCATCCGCAATTAAATGGGTTGAAATGAACATTTGTACTGTAGCAAACCCTTATTCATCCGCAATTTTTAGGGTACACTTTGTTACACATTTTACACATGTGCTCCTGAATTCCAGAAATATATAGGATGACGAAGCATAGAAAATAACATTACATGGCAATGAATAAAAACCACATGATTTTGAAAATAACATGACAGTGGATGAAAATTAATGCAAGATGTTTTCCAAAAATATTAACATTGGTTTGGAAATACTGCTACTAATACGCTTTCGAGAACAAAGGGAGTACATTGATATCGCCTTTTATTTACTTCTCTAAAACCACCTTTCAAATCTCAATCTCGCCTTTATTTATTTATTTATTATAGAGTTTAAAATTTGAAGAATAATTAAAAAGGAGTTACCTTGTACTTGTACCTATACAGAAAGTCGGAAATCATACACTAATTCTCGAAACATTGTATAGATCAGCCACTGCACTACACAGAACTAATGTCCTGTGGCTTCAAAGGCCAGGAGGTTTCAAAAACGGAACCCAACCAAAAACTGACTCCATATCTATTGGAACCCTTAGAGCAGCGCTTAGGATCTCCGGGGTGGTTGTTCTTCCTTTCCATGCCTCAAACCATGGTCCGCCACCTACCTCCACAGCCGCCATGATACTGGTAACCTCCAAGATAACCTTGAACAATTAACCATTTTGGCATATCAGAATTTCACAACAAAAGCCCTTAACCCCCAAAAAAGAGTAACATTAATAGCCCCATGGCTCCCATTCTTCATCCCCAAAGCATTCTTCGGAAGGGGAGGGGAAAGGGGGAAGGGGGAAATGAAGCCATGTTACATTATCATCAATCAGTAGAACAAATATTTCAGTTGTTTTGTGATGACCTTGATCACTTTCAGCACACAAATAAAATTCCAATAGAATCAATGTCAAATAATTTGATCAATAATAAACAATTTTAATCAGCAATAAGATAGGTTTAATCAGCAAAACTTAGTTTTAGCAAGTAAAAATTGGTTCAGTAATGTTAATTTTTTTTTAAACAAATTAGTCAAATAGAGCATGGCCTTACTCTCATATAAGGATATTTTATGGTTATAACTTATAAGTAATAATTCTACTCAAATAAGAAACTAGCCAGCCTAGGTACGTACTGATGATCAAAACAATATTGAGAAAATGAGCAAACTAAAGTGCAAGAAAAATGAGAACCTTTCCCTTGCTACCATCAGATCTTCGTTCCCACAGTTGCAATTTCAGTTGACCAAAACAAGTGTCTTTGCATGCAACAGTAAGGCCATTTTCTGGGGTAGGAGCACGCAAGGGTGTTCCTGGATCCTCTGTTCTCGCCTCTAATTCCACCTACACGTGGTGAGGAAAAATATAAATAGGTGATTTCCCAAAAATAAAAGAGATTTTACTATTTTTTTTTTTTCTTTTTGTGTGGAATTTGCGTTAGAAAGGAACTCATCTTTAATAAGTTTGTTTGTTCTTGGTTCAACTCGAGTATTATTATATAATCAAAACTTTCCTCAAAAGAATATATAAATATATCAATTCTGGCAAAACATATCAGAATAGGTATTTTTATTTCTAATATGCTGGTGTCCTTACCAGGTATGATCCATTATCAGCCGAAATCTTCCAGTAGCCCCATGGTGCAATCTCCCACTCAACAAACCCACTCCATGGTACGAATTCATAGAAAATTCCAGCATGGTGCACTCCAACCTGTAAAAGACTCTTGAGGTATTAGCAAATTCTTAATTTATGAAGTTGTTTTGCAACATAATCCACAGAACAAAATTACCACAATATATCTTAGCAACACCCCCCACTTCACCCCCTGTCGAAACAATAAATTATTCACCTCCGGTCACATGAGCTTTTGAGAGCCCAATCTGGTGCAGTTTCCTCAAAAGATATGTTTTTCCAGGGAACAAAGACGGAATTATTATTTTTTGCGATCTAACGTTCATTAAACGCAGTTTTTTATTTAGTGTTAATGTGTATCCATCATTTTCATCTATTCCATCTAGCTACTTAACCTTCTAAAATGGTGCACTGTTTTTATCTCCCACTTACTAATGCCTTAATTGCTAGGTTATTCCAGTGTTCATTTGTTAACCAGTTTAAGGCAAAAACGGACAGCAGGAAGCGCATAAAACTATGTCAACAAGTGTCTTTGAATTTCAACACTAAATTTCAAGAGATGGTGAAATAGCCAATCAACTTTCAATTTTTGTGATAAATAAATACACAAGCTCCGTAAAGTAGGCTCAGCAGCATATTCAGACACTATTGCTAAACTAGGGCTCAGGTACACTATCCATACAGGTGCACTGATCAATTAATTGCATATCAATCAACTAAGAAACCCTAACATGGAGGCATAAAAAATGACTTCAAAGAGAGAAATGAAGAGTAGAGATTACAGAAGATATAATTGGAAAAGCATACCAAAGCCGCATTCTCAATTCTTCCACCAGGAAGCTCTCTCAACCCTCCTGCAGAAGTCAAAGCAACTTCTCCTTTAGCACCCTCAAAGACATTACACTGGACCTGGAAAAGGAAGTGAACATATTTAGTATTGTCCACAGATTAGACAAAAACACAACATTCTGCATTGAGACTCCACTCCTCCAGTAGCTAGTCACTAGACACTGTTGCTCAGGTAGAAAAAGCCTCAAATCCAGGAAGCACCTTGAGCAGCGAGGACAAGGCAACAACAAAAGTTTAGAAATTCCTATAATACTAAATCATAAAAAAAAATATAAAAAAAAAAAAAAAAAAAAAACCTAATGCATCTATTCATAAATTCATAGTTCATGAAATGGTGGATATCTTCAACCGCCTACCCAAGCCAAGTTGACAAGTCATATGGCTCAACTAATAAACCAATATTCATCAATTTTATAAATAATTCAGAGAAAGAGGCAAATTAAAATGAGAAGCAGAAGATAGGCACATATGCCCACACAAAGGCAAAATCATTTAGTAAACAGCATATAGGCGAAGATAACATTTGCAAAATCAAATTTACTTCAAAAATTGTTGCCTTCTTGAAGAACTTGGAATTTATAAGAAAGATAATCCCATCTGTTTTTATAAGGAAAAAAAAAAAAGGAATTTTTCAAGCAGAAGATCTTGTTTATCAAAATGCTATATTGACCTTAAGTCCTTAAATCTTGTGTGAGAGTTTTTTAAAGTCAAGGCAATATGTAAACTCAAATTTTGGAATAGAAATTGTTGGCAAAGAGTCTATTCATCCTTGGAATGTAGAAGAATTAACTTAGCATTGCCAATTCTCCCAAGAGGCCAAGAACTGCATAACTATCATATTTAGCACCCAGGAAATGCAGCCAACTCAGTGTTTCACGCACAAAATTTCCAATTTTGAGGTGTTCATTCAACAATGTTTCTTCTTGAATATGTGTCTAAGAGCTTACAACAGTAAAATAAGTACACAAATCAGAAATGGGGAGTATTGCATTTACCCAAAACCATTTTTTGGGGAAACCTGCACCCCAGTTCTTTTCCGAATATGAAGGAGCATTTTCAAACTCAAATCTTTCACCATCCCACTCAATCCATCCTGAAATGAAGATCATGATCAGGTGTAAATACAACAGAATAAACCCCCAGCAAGATACTTCAGCTCTAATTATTATGTTTAAGTGCATAAGGTAAAGAACTGCCATGCTCACAGCAATCAGACAAGTTTTGAAAGCATGTGAATATGTTTCAACTTCAAATGTACAATTGAGACATAATAAGACTACTGATAGTCTAGTGAGTATAGCATCTCATGTTTTCTTATTAATACTCTTAATAACATCATATTGAAATTTGTTTCATGCTTTTGCAATGAATCTCTAATGAGCACAGTATGCAGAATAATCTTGATTCATTAAAGAGTACAAAAAGAGAATCAAAACTAGTATGAAGGTAGCAACATAGTAACAAAAGGAAGAAAAAAATATACGGAGTAATACAATTTCTCACCATAATACATCTCAAGCCTATCAAAGAAACCCTTACTGACACATTTTATATAGGCAACATTTCATGCCTTTCAACTACACAAGTAACAATGAAACACTCATTAAGCCAGAGATCTATTGAGAACATAGAAGTACCTGTTGACAGTCCCCCTGCCATGCATACTTGCCAATGAGGTTCAAAAACAGGAAAAGCAGCAAGCCAACCTGCAGTGGATTTTTGTTTTGAACTGACATTGCCCCAGCCATATACAGGACGAGTACTATACTCCCAGCGAGCTGTTTTCACTGTTTCAACATAGTCTGACCTGTCAACAAAAGACATGATGCGTAATGTGAGGCAACAAAAAGTATAATACCAAGTCCAAGAACACTAAATTGCACAGAAATTAAAAGTGCATATTTGATTTAAAATAAAGTTAAAAAGCTCCCGTAAAAGCAAGCTATTAATGACGGAAATATTAAGCCAAAGAAAGATGCTCAGAGTAAGAGCTTCAAAGAGTCCAAACAGAAGACCCATAATGTAACTAATAATTCCTTCCATGTTTACAGTATTTGCCCATTGAAACTGGAGAAGGGTGTTTGATAAAAGAGGAGAGTCAAACTGCAGTAGGTGACTTGCTATAAAAACCCTAATATTACACATACTTTAAGTAAGCAGAAACATCAATGATGCAAGAGTAATCCCAAAATAAAATAAAAAAATGCATATTAGAAGGAAACAAGCAATCCTGAACACCTATAAGAATCAAAATCAGCTATTGTAATTTTTTGAGGTTTGTAAGTCTTGAGAAGAAAAGTCAGAGCAAATTAGCTCTAAGTCATATAGTAACACATGTAAAACAAAGATAAAAAAATAAAAAAACAAAAAATTCAGGAACATAAAATAACAATTACATGAAAAAAGAGCCTCCTAAAGGGAGGGAGGGACAATACTGAGAAATGGGAAAGGGTTTCACCTGCCATCGTCACGGATGAACCCTTGATGCCAAAGTGGGGTCACTTGGAAACCCTCAGACACACTCCTATTGAATTCCTATCAAAGGTTACCGTCAAAAATATCAGCAACAATGGTCCTAAAAGTCTTCTATTAACAATTGTGAAAACTGAAAAAACCATAATCCATATAGAATCTTCATATAGGTAAACACCACTATTCACCTACAGGATTTAAAAAGAAATCATTAGACGAGAATTATTACACAAAATACAATTCTTCCACAAACCAGTCAGTACTTCCCATTGTTTTCTTTGCTATATGAAGACTATGCAAAACAGAAGGGGTACATGTACATCAGAAAGATTTTGAAGTGTCCTCGTACAGAAAGATCAACAAAAGGGTTAGAGAGTAGCTCATCTAAGAGCTTGACAGTTGTATATATGCCCCAAGAGTGTCCATTGTGAGAATTCATGATGTTCACCTCATAATTCCTCATTGATCATCACATGATGGGGTCTCCTTTGCTGGTAGGAATATCTTGAACCTCACATTGAGGGGTTTTCCCTCACATAATATCTTGCCTTTTATCTTGTTTTAACTTCATGACTACTTGGTTCAATCATAAATTGAAATAAGGCCTGATCTCAACACTCCATAATACAGTAAACAACATAAGCTCTTAGACAAGGACAGTAAACAGGAGGCAATGAATTAGTATGCTTCATTTACAAAGCTACTACACACGGGCAAAACAAATATCATTGACTATATGTTTGTTTCAGTTGTAGTTATTGACCATATGCTGAATCCTAACATAGATCTCGTATCATTCACAAATTGGCATCATCAACAAATAGTTTTTATATATGAAACTTCAGCCATGACAACAGATGGAGAACAAAATTCACGTATGCTCTCTATGAATTAACATATGTTAAGGTTCTAAGGGTCAAAGGAAACTACTAGACACCCAAATGGCTCACCTTTCCTAAACAATATACCTTAAACATTTACATTTTTTGAAGCCAATTTAACCGTAGATGTTCGATGCTCAATGCTACTAGAAAAATGTAACAATCATATAAAAGGTCACTTCAGAAAAAATATACTAATACAAAATTAAACAAATGTCAAAACAAGTAGCTTACTTTCTAAGATTTATAAAAAATGCACAGATATAATCATATAAATACAAAATATAGTTGAAGTATATGGCACCTCTGGAGGAACCTCTTTGGTGAGAGGCTGTGAGCTTCCACTAGATTTGAATGTATGTCCCAACATTAGCTCATGCCTGTCTATATGTAACAAAAGAGTCAATTTAGTGCTGGGGTACAAAGACTTTAAACACTACTGTGCTAGATAGAAAAATAATGGCTTAACGTTTTTGCAATTTTAGTAGCAAGCTACATGAGCACCACAACAATACTGGAACTTACTGTGTGCTATGATATTAGGCTAACAATATCATAGGCCTAACTTAGAAAAAAGATGTGCAAGTACAAGGCTCACAAAGAAAGCCAAAGGGCCTTTCTTACAGCAACATACAAGTCTTTTTCATTTTCCATTTTTTTCCAAGGATTGAAGAATAAAAATTTAAAATAAAATAACTCAAGGATAATAGATAAACATTCAAAGAAAAAGGCAGCACTAGACACTTAAAAACATATGTAAATTCACTAACCTCACCAATCTATAAGCTCATCTAATGAGATTGCAAAAGACACATGTATAAAATGGCATCATCCAGTAACTTACCTCCCCAGAATTTTTGTGATTCTTCCGAAAACTGGCAGATGTACTTGTCATCAGCACCAAGAATCTGAGCTCCAACTCCAGTAAATCGACTACCATATTTTGCTGCTTCTACAGGGGTCAATTTCTTGCGGAATGCAGGATTCTCAACAGAATACATGAAGCAGAAGCTTTGCCTCTTTTCTGGAATAGAAACCTTGAAATACCAGCCCTCAAAAAATTGCCTAGGGCTTCCATCGAAATGATACCTTCCAAAGTAGAAAACAGAATAGACATCATTCAAAATTCGGCTGTCACTCAAATACAAAGGACACTAAGGAACTTAAGCATAAAAAATTACATTTTACAAATGTGCAGTCTCAAGACTCTCAACAGCAAACAACACACGCAATATTGATTTGAAGTTAAGAAAGCACGCCACAGGCTCGAATAGATTGATAAATTCAATCTTCTAAACAAGATGGGAGCTATCCTAAGTTTTCAGAAAGGTATAGTATGTGAAATATAATGCTTTTTGGTGGTAAACATTAAAAGGTGAAAACATAATAGCTATTTCTTTGGACAAGGCTTAGCACATATCACGGATAATTATCACCTATCAACAACATCGACAATGCTTCACTAACACGTTTTTATTCCCACTAGGTGTTCACATAATTACTCTTGATCAAGATGGATCAACGATACAATGTCATCGAAAAGCCAATTCTACTCTAATTGAAACTATATCCCAATAAGACATTATTGAATGAGCCATCTCATTAGTCATTAATGATTTCAGGATATCCAAAGAGGCAGTACAAGTGAATATTACAGAATTCGCCCAATTGTAAATAAATTTCTATAATATTTTGTTTGAACTCAAGAAAAATGTGCACAGACACCACTATTTAGCCACTCCTACAGGAAAGTCAAAGTTAGACTAGCTAATACTTAAGTCAAATTGGGTCACATAACTTTGGTTAGTGGGGTATAAAAATTATGTTCAAAGTTCCCTTTTTCAAACTATTTTTCAGGTATTTTCCTTTTTTAGCACATTGGGTTTAAAAGGTTCAATCAATTGATTTCCAGTGTATTGTACACTGACAGAGTATATAAACCGATCTTGGGCTTCAACCATCAGCAAGATCGGTTTATATACTCTATCATATACAACAAACTCCATCATCCCAAATCACATAAAAGTCAATTTTTACAACGGAGTGACACTTATATGATTCGAATCGACTAAATACACTCAGTTATACACAATACCTTCTCCATTTTTACAATATATAATGGCATTAGTCAACTGCAAAGCACATAAACATGGATTATATAGACCAAAAGAAAACTGAATTAATCAAATTAAATTCTCACGCTAACATTTCAAATCAAACGCATGCACATTGAAATTCAAGCCCAAAACAAAAAAAAAATGAAGAAAATTACCCACTATGAGGAGGCCGAACCTCACGATTTGGGGAGTAGGAACATAAACTGGAGTAATGGCGACATTTTCTCTCTCCTCCGCCATTACAGAAGATTCTGGAGTAACCCCACTTTCAGCCATTGAAGAATGAAGGATTAAACTCCTTTTACTAGTAAATTGAAGCCTTAAATTTGAGGGTAGTTGAAAATTGGAAAGGGGGAAATTGTCAAATGGGTTTGAAATTTTGTGGGGTTTGATTGATTGTAAAGTGATTGAAGATGATGATAGTCCAAAAGAAAGATCAGTTGCTGAAAAACTCATTCTTTATTTTTTTTATGATACTTGAAATAAATTAATTCATGGCAATAGTATTTGAGAGAAGAAAAGTGTATAAAATGAAATGTAAAGAGTGAAATTGTGTCAAATATGCAGCCAAGTTTAGGGTGAATTATGTGGAGGAACTGAGTGCAGGAAAAATGTTGTTAATGAATTGTCCAATTTCGATGGAGTAGGCAATTTTTGTAACGAGGGAGGAGTGAATGGCCTGATTAGAGGCCAACGGATTCACTAGAGACCAATGGCCTGTTTCGGATTGTATTTGGGACAATTTATGCATAGTACGGAGTAGATTAGTTATGTACAGAGTAATTTCTAATTACGTACTTCTTACTCGAGACCTCGAGTAAGACTATATCATTTTCAGTAGCAAGTTACGCCAATTTTTGGTGAGAAAGCTCGAATTCCCGCTTTATCAATTGTTCTTCTCAAATGATAAAAGTGTAAATAAATCAACAAAATATCCGATCATCGTGGCATTTTCGTAAATATATCAATTGTGAGGTCCATAGGTAATAAAAAAATATTGATTTATTTACCGTTTTAACACCACTTGATATCAAGGTTAACTTGTATTTTCTCAATTTTGGTTAGTGTAATATCGAATTATGTGATTTCCAATAGAAGATTCAAGTCTAGTATTTTAGGTATGTTATTGATTAGTTTCACAATGTAAAGATTTGAGTCCATTTGACCAACTGATTTAGACATCATTTTTTTTCCTAACTATGATCAGATCGATTCAAGATTGGATTGTTTCAAGGTCTAGAATTGCTCAAGACATTATTGGATATAGATCTTTCTCAAATTTCAATTTGATCAAGATTATGGGCCATAACCAATTTAATTGAATTTTAACAAAAGAAATTATCTTTATAAATTTATAAATGGAAGTAATAGGTGGAGAAAGATTAGAATCAAATTTGACTTTTAAAATGTTTTACATGGATTGAGTTCACAATAAGCTCATTGTGCATCTATCTATAAGCCATAAGCCACAACAAGTTGATGTAAGTAGTTACACCCTCTCTTTGACATACATGCTTTAATTTATGATAAAAAAAGTTATCCTTAAGTGAGATGATTAGCCATAAAGCAAGCATTTCTTTGTCAACGATAAAGAAAAATAGAAAATGCGGAGTAAAAAGATCAATGTGCTTCATATTCCCTCCTTCCCTTTCGTAGCACCATTTTTCTTTTTGTTTTTTCACTTTTGAGTGTGTAAATGACTACAAGGATATAAAATGATATAAAATGAGGATATCACTTTTTATAAAATGTAAGTAGTTCAATATGACAATATCACATCCCTACATCCCAATCTTGTCTCTTATTAATTCCACCAATGGCACCAAATCATAATAAATTAAAAAGGTAATAACATTCCCACCAGACAAACAAAAAGAAACAAAGGATTTTACATGTCTCATAAAAAGTTTGATTTAAGGGTTCAATCCAGCAAGTAATTATACTAGCAACTTTTTGCAACGTTCAATTATGAATTAACAATTTAAAATCAATAAGGGACAAATTTATCTTCAATCAATTCCTTCAATTATTATTCATTAATGATCAATATATTTACAAATACAATGTATGTGTAATACAATGAAAGCAATTATTAGAGGTAAATCAAATTCAGAAATCAATCATTTTTTATTCAAAGAAAGTTTTATAATGGCTATAAGAATGTTTTTTTTTTAGAGAGAGCCACAATGGCAAATGATGTAGACGAGATTTAATCTCAGGTATTGAGTACCACCCCTCAAAACTTCAATCAACTAAGTTAGTTGATCATCCACTAAAATACAAGAATTGTGACCTTGAACTCAATGTATTGATTAGCATACTTACTATCAATAGGGTAAAAATATTTATTGCAAAAATGGTTAAAATGAAGTTGTAACCATCATAAAAAAAAAATCCAAAAATAACCTTTCTGTATAAAATGGGGGTCATTGTCACCACCAAAAATGTGCAAAGTCGCCCATCGATCATCAATAAATCTAGAGACGAGTACTGAACATACAAAGCAATGTGCATCAGAATGAATGGCAGCCTTTGTGACGAACCAATTTACGCCGAAGAAATACGCGTTGAACCCATGGCTTGAAGGACAAAGCAACACAAACTGCATGATGTAGTGCAGTATAAAGTGCCAAAATTACGCCCAACATGAAATCAGCTATTAGTGTTTCGAAATAGGAGGATAACAGCAAGAAGGTTTCATAAACGTCTACAAGGGCGAGCAAGAAGAGAGAAATTAGAAACGCGAGTAAGAGGCAAAGTACGATGGCAAAGACAGCTAGAAGAATAATACAAGAAAAGAAGGTACCATAGAGGAATGCGAGGAGGATGAGATCGATCATGGGCAAGAATTCAGAGCTATGGAGGAAAGAAGGAAACAGAAGAGAGGTGTGATACTTCAATTTATGAAGCAAAGAAGAAAGATGGAGTGAAATGCACTCATACCATTTCAAATAATCTGGCCCCATCACCATCTTTTGGATGTTTTTTTTTTTTTTTTTTTTTTTTTACTAGGATGAGCATAAAGGAATTGCAGGTGTGAAGTTATTCTTACCTGCAATTCATCACTAATCATCCTTTGTCGATTAATTAATGACTCTAATAACATTTTCGACAATATTTTACCAGATCCAAAAGCTCGATTAGAATCCGCCCAAAATTTGGAGTTTTGAACACAGTTTTTCTGTCGGAAAGGCAAAACAAAGCGAGAAAAGTAATTGAAAAATGATTAGACACAATAGAGAACCAAGCTGTACCCTGGCAGCCCAAATTATGACCAACCTGACTGAATGACTGATGAGATTAGTTTGATTGCAATATTAACAAGTTAAACATAACCAAATCTGACTCTTCTGAACTTTTACATTGCTTGCTATTCTCTTCATTTTGCTTTATAGAAAGGAACAAGTGGACCATACATATAATAAGCTTACACATTATTATACCGACTTCCAAGTTTGCTGTTTATTCTCAAACACTACAAAAAGGAACAAAGAATTTCAAGAAATTACAGAATAATTTCATATCTACGGTATCATATCTACGGTATATATGAATGATACAACTGATAAGCATAAAGCTTGTAGGCACAGAGATGTGTCAATGAACTTCCTCACAACCAACAACATGAATTACAGTTTTTCACGAGCCTGAGACTAGCAAAGAATAAATGCAAAAATGGGCATCAACTCCCTCGATCACTCGCTCTAGTTTGAACAATTTTACCATCCTAGCATTAAAATTTCAACGCACTTTTGCATCTTTGCAAAGGCAAAAATCAATATAAGGTAAGTCAGCCAACTCGAAGGGCAGAGCATAACTGAAGATCTGTACAAAAACAATGCCTAACCTTACGGGGAAAATTTGAAAATCCTAGATACACTCCCTCTTCTTGTGGGGGCGTTAATCTTAGTATAACCTTCAGTTGGTGTCTTGATTTCATGATCAAAGCAAAAGAATCCATGATTCTGCTGCCAAAGGTAGATTGTGCAGTTGTTATATGCTTATAGCTACTTTTCTTTCTGCATTTCAAATGAACAAGATAATCAGTATAAAAGGAAATTAGATAGAAATCAAATCATCAGAGCATCACTAGCTTTACAGCTACTTAGAAGGGGGATTGTGCCCAACACATTGAACACATGCTTAAGATGCCACAGAATTCACAAATTTTCGATTTTTCAATTATTACCTATTTAGAATTATAGTTGAGGGTGAAGCATAAAGTGGTAAATTGTTATTACAAAAAAATATATACACTAAAATGGATAGGGAGAAAAAATTCTATGAGAGAGGGGAAGACATGTATATGAACTACTGTATATTAGTATCTCAAATAACTATTTCTCCAAACAACTAGTCCATAAAGACATCACTTCAACTGTCATAAACTCATAATAATAAGGTTTCACATGATTAGGAAGTTGGCATTTTCAGGCATTCTGGAAGAATAGTCACTCATGGCCTTGGTCAGGGTTGAGCAACTAAGCATAGGAGCTGAAATCCTTAGGGATCATATGGTTATTATGATTGTAAGGTGAGAATTTTAGAAGGTTAGAGATACCATGATGGTGGTTCATGCTAATTTTGGAGAAATTTCCTTGCATTTACAAACAAGAAATCTCTCTGTTGTCATCGAGGTTTCAGGTAAAGCCCGAGTAGCTAAAACATTGCCTATCTAAATGAAATATACGAGTATGGCATAGTTACTTAAGTCAACAAGACAATAACGCATTCAGAAAGCCAATGTTTTTTTTAGCTCATTGTTAAACTATTTTAAAAAATAAATTGAGAAACAGAGGATTTCAGATACCTTCTCACTTTAGATCAATCAGACTATTTAGTTGTTAATTGCTTCTCCACATTCCTGCTTATGACCCACTGGTGAGGGTAAGATGAGGAAAATGATTCAAGTGGAAGGCGCCATACCATGATGCTCAAGCAATTCCCTAGCAACCCTTCCATTTGGCTTTCATCTTCGACAACTTGCTCAATAAATGTGCTCACCTGTAAGGCATAGTAAATGGAAAATGCATTAGCCCTCCACATGTGATAGAACGAATTTCTCTAGAGAGTTCAAGATGAAGAAAGCACACAAAATGCCAAATGCATCTGTCATACACCAATATAACTGGCAAAAAAATAATCTTGAGTTTTGTTTCCATAAGACGCTCATTTAAAACCAAATATAGTGAGAACTGAGAAGTAAGAGATACATGAACCACATTTCTGTAATAGTTTTCTTTTCAAAGATAATCCCATTTGAGCAGAGACATGGATTAATGAAAATGGAATACCATAATTATTGAGATCAATGTTAAGTATTCTTGCAAGCACAAAACTGCACAAATTTGAGAACCTAATTCTTCCAGCTAGAAGGATAGAAATTGCACACTTTGCCAAGACAAGATTGCACAAAAAATTTAAGAAACCAACTTGGAATTTCTCTTCCACTGTGTCAAGCTGCCGTATAGGCTCAAGGATAGGACGATGCCATCTCTTTGGATCCCATAGTATGGTACTATTGAAAGCAAATCCAGAACTATCAGCATGAAATCTTCGAGTCATTTCATCAGTCTTCCAACCAATAATTTGACTCCCATTACATACAGGACCATCATGAAAAGTTGCACCACGAATCACTGAAAGTTTGGCCAATTTCCAAGTCCCAAATCTCCTGGAATCATATGCAAGGGAACCAGAAAGCATTAGAGGAAAGGCAATAGATAGAGACTAACAAGTTATAGATATTAAAATGTACCACCTACAACACTCCTATTCTGTCTTAAAGAACACCTTGTTAATGTGGGATCAACTACAAAGGGATTTGGCAAAAAAATAAAGCGAACCTCTTCCACCATAGAGCTAGTTGGCATAAATCTAATTGACAGAGAAATGCTTTCCAAGAGGATTCTCCAAAAAGCTATAACCATTGCTTATTAAGTAAATTACTAGGCCACTGCCAGAAGACAGACATTCATATATACCCAGAAGGGTAAAAGTTCAAAAGCCCAATATACCCATTCTTATGCGCTTCTCAAGAGGAAAAAATGCAGAGTTGAATCCTATACCTCCAAATAAACATCGAAATTCTCACAAAAACCCAATTACTTGGATCCACATGGAAGCACGTCATAGGGTCAAGTGGTCAACCAACTAAAACTAGTTTATTATGAGAAAAAATAATAAATAACTATATCTATCTTTCCAGTGCGGTTAAAAACGCTTAGCAAGTTAGGTAGTGTAATAGCTCTTATATTGTGAAACCACCAGTAGCAAACAATAACTTATTGTGCTCATACTCAAAGAAACTGATCACGGTATGACCCAACAATACATATAGACTTAACATGAAGATGAATACATGTTGAGATGGTAGACATCAACTTAGTGGCTCCTGCATGGGGTGTCAGCCAAAAGAAAAACTTATATATCCTTTTTCAATTTCCTAAAAATATACTTATATGAAGTAATTTATAGCAGTTTTGACCTCCAAGGGCAGGTGCATCAACTAAAATAGGATGTGATAAACAATTTCTGTTGCAAGACAAGTCAGTTGTTTCCCCTTTGTAAACTTATTAAAGCTGCATGACCCAGGATACAAACAAACATAGTATATAATAAACAAAGAAAAAGGAGGGAGCTAAGGATGATAATGATTTTATAATGAAGCAGTAAACATTCTACTTGATCTGACCAAGATCTAAAAATGAGAATTTCCATGGAAAATCAAGAGAAAACTGAAAAAAAAAAAAGAGTGAAAGTATAATGGCCATAAGTACTTTTGCCTACATTAAACAAACTCAAAATTAAGTAACAAATATAAAAAAAAGTCCAGAAAGAAACAGATACTCTTAAATGGATTTAAGAAATTGAACAACCATAACATGCATTACCTTATCTGCCTCAACTCTGCAAAAAGATCTAAAGAGTAGACATTGACATCATCTGCAAAATAGACAATTCCATCAAGGCGATGTGTTTCAATGTGTGCCAAAGCCACATTTCTCTGGTGAACATATCTGTCCCTCACATCTGTTATGTTCTTATTGCAAACCAGATGTCTGTACATAAGTCCGGTCTTCCTCAAAATCTGAGTTGTTTCTGCAGATTGAGAATTCATCTCAATGACAATCCATACCAAAGGTGGTGGAACAAGTTTCAATGTTTGTGCCAACCGATTCAGATAGTAAGCTTGGAATGGCCGAGGATATGTAGGGGTGACAACTATCAAGAGTTTGCGAACTTCCAATGGTGGATTCTCAATGTCTGGTTTAACAGTAAGTGTTTCACTTGCCATCCTTTCCATCTGCACTTTTGACTCTTGATGTTGCTCGTGCGAGGTAGCATTCTCAATATCCTGTGTCCCACCTATGGATGTACGATTTTCCAGTCGGGTCTCATCTATAGAAGAAACATTTCTTGCACTTACAGAATGATATCTAACTGCAGAAGGGATCATGTCAAAGAAGAGAGTCTGGTGCTGGGGCATAATTCTTCCCGGAAAATTCGATGTACCAAAAGGAGTCAATCCAATGAAGACACCAACCAAAAAGAAGACTGAAAAATGCAGGATAGCCCTCCTCCATACATGCCCTTTCGATTTCGATCTATCTAGGGAACGCGATGATCTATGTGAGAACAAACCAAGAACAAAATTATGCACCCTATACAACGCATACTCCAACGAGTTATAAGACGAATACGATAATCCACTAGGCTGTAGAGGGTTCTTCTCAGCTGAGGATGATTTGGATAACGGAGAAGCCACCGAGCAGGCTTCACCATTTGATCTCGAACCTGGTCGTGGAACTGGAGAAAGTGTTCTTCTAATTGAAGCCATTTAAACTAATCTAGTCACCCTCAACACACAGGCAGATACTTCGTATTTATCCCTAAAAATCCAATTTTAGAAACACTTGATTTTTCAAAGGAAGACAATCAGATTCTCACTCCAACACTTCTTCTTCAAACAATATCAGTAAAACTACAACCCCAATGCAGCAATCAATCTACAATTTACATCAAACACTAACTTCTCGCATACTTTTCGAAACCACAGCAGCATAAACCATGCCCAAACCCCATTTCCAAACTTTTGGGAGCATAAATTTCCAATTTATCACTTCAAATTTGCCCAACTCATCCAATATCATACCATGAAGATCTAACTCAGATTACATGAAAAACTAAGCAATAGATCGAAATTAGACAGGAAAAATCTAAAACCAAATCAGCAGAAATTCATATCTATCAAAACCCACCAAAAATTAAGCAACACCCAGAATCTTAAATGAGCAGAAAATTCAAAGATTTCAACTTGGGCATGAAATTAAAGCAGAAACATGAATCAGAATTACCACAAAATGTGCTTGAAATCAGCTGCTTTCCGCCAAAATACATTGAGCAGTGAGTAACCCCTTAGTTTTTACTTCATTCAAAGCGGTTTGAGGATGATTTTGGAGGGGAAATGATTGGAAGTGGAAAGGTGAAAGTGTTGAAGATCTCTATTACCCTGTAAAGAGGAGAGAGAGAGTGGGAAATAATATAACATTCATGTTCATATGCCCACAGGGAATCTTCAGTGCAATTTTCCAGCGAGGTATTGTGGGAGTAAATGAAGCAAACCAAAATAGAGTAAATTCGTTTTGGGTTTTTTCTTTATTTAGCACCAGATAGGTTTGCGCAATGATATAATCGGAATTCAATTTTAGGTTTTGGACTGTATTATAGTTGTAATTAAAGGCTCATCAGGTAGTCGATTATAAATGATACAGTACTACATAAATGAATTTAAGTGAAATTTTACCAACTTTAGTCCATAATAATGTAATCTCATTTTAAACTTATACTTTTCTTCTAAACTGTACATTAATAATTTAATAGCCAATGATAGTATACCACCCCAAATGGTAATCAATGGTACTGTGACCGGAAAGAGATAAATTTTGGGAGAATATTATATAGTTCCTCTATTGTGTTAAGCCATTGCAACATTTAGAACTTTACATTATATACGCATTCTCTACTGAGTCTTTGATCAAGAAATGTAATTATGTAAAAATTTGTTACATTTGTCTTGTTATATTATAAGTAACCATAGACATTACAAGTCAAAATTATACTATTATTAAGTGGCATATCTTTTTTTTTTTTTTTTTTTTTTTGAAAGAAGTGGCATATCTATTAATCCCTCGGTCTCCAATTTGCCTCAAACCTAAAAAATCACTTTATTAAGGCTTGGGCAAAAAATGGTGCACATGGGTTGACACAAATATCAATGAGTAGAGAGATAGAGAGAGTTCAAGTGGAAAAACATGCTAAAAGTAGTATGGAGTTATCTTTTAGGGACAACTAATAAAAGCAAGTGAAGCAAACAATTGGAGACGGAGGGAGAAGTTATATGGGAAATCCTTTTGTAAAGCGAGTGGGAAAACAAAAGAAAAAGAAGGATAAGACTTTTAAGAATGAGATTAATCCTATAATAATTTTACTATTTTAGTGATTATCCAAGAAATAAAGGTATAGATCAAAAGTTGCCGTTAAATGGGAAAGCTATGGGTTGGAATATGGTGGATTTGAGCCGTTGATTGTGAATGAAGAATTAAAGACTTGTTTGTGGGTGTGATGACATAATATGGTCAACACATTTTTGAAGAGATGTGCAGGTTGTTTATTTTTCAATGCCATGATTTCATATATATCTCTTGTGATATTGACATGTATAAGAATAAAAGAATATTACTATATTAGTCATATATATATACATATAAGAAATATAAGAATATATATATATATATTTTTTTTTTTTTTTTTTTTTTTTTTTTTTGAGGTATATTAGTCATATATACTTTACTATTCTCCTTTTCTTAAAAAAAAATAAATAAAAAAAAAAAAAAAAAAAAAAAAAAAAAAAACTTTACTATTCTCCTTTTGTTGAATTCAGATGAAATAGTTTCCAAATCTCTAGCATTGAAGGATTTTAAACCTACCTAAGAAAAATGAAATTTGAATGGCATTGATTTTGTTGGAACATTATTGTACGTATATGTACTCGATAAATATTTGGATTTGATTGAAAATTTTACAGTTGTCTTTTGAAAAACGACAACCATAACTTAGATTACATGGCAGATTCTTATTTGTCGAAATTTTTAAGTCATCTTTTCTTTTTGAATTATTTTAAATGCCTAAAATAATTAAAAATAATTTTTAAATTTCAAAAATTAAATATTTTAAGTTTCAAAATTCTATTTTTATTTTATTATTTAACTAATTTAATTATTATTGAAATTAAAAACTAAATCATGGGTTGTAAATTCCCCACCCTTCTTAATATATATTAGGGTTCATCCCCAAAATCCAATCAGATCATCAACCAAATCATGGCGTCAAATTCATTAAAACCTTCATGAAGAACTAACCGATCAATTTCAACAAGTTCGAACACAATTAAGCAAACACAAATTTTTAAAAAAAAACCGGTGTTCATTAATTTAATGAATGGCGGAATTTTTGGACAAGCATCAACTGCCAATTTAGTGGGTTTGGCACGTGCTTCCTAATGATTGCCAAAATAAAGAAAGAAATAGAACTTTTCTCTCTTCATTCATTCACTATAGCTTTCTCTCTCTTCGTTTTTCTCTCTCTAAAAAGCAAGTAACTGGCGATTTCGAGCGTTTTCTCTGTCCTCCATTGTTGATTTTCGAGCTTTTTCTTTCTTCTTTTTCACTGGTGAAGTTGTTATTTGCTTAATTCAGGTTCGTTTACTTATTTTTTTGAGATTTTTGTTAGTTTAAATTGTTTTGATTCTTCGATTTTTAGGTTTTTTGATTTTGATTTTGTTTTCGATTTTCGTTGTTGATTCTGCAATGGTGAAGAAGAAGATTACAAAGAAGGTGTAGATGCTGAAGAAGGTGTGTTTACTTAAATTTTTCATCATTTTTTCAAATTTTTCAATTGAAATTTCGCTTATATATGTCGAATTACTAGTGCATGTTATTTTTTTATAGTTTTCAGTTGATTTTTTATGCAATTATGATAATTGAATTTGAATTATGAAGTTATTATGTTTAATTTTGCTTTATTTTATTGTTCATTGTATATAATTGATTCAAAATTTTTCTTATTATTCTTCAAATTTTGTATGTTAGGTTTTAGTTAGAGAATGCTAATTAAACTGATTATTTGTTTAGGTTTTATGTTTTAGTTAGATTATGTGTATAATAGGCATATTCGCATTGTGTTTGTGCATCTGTGTTTGATTAACATGCATATATGCATTGCTCATTGTGTTTGAGTAATAGACATGTGTGTCATTTATATGTTTTGACAATGTTCACTTTATGATGTTAAAAGGGTGACTTTATGCTGTTAAAAGAGTCACTATATGTTGTTAAATGATTAACTTTTTCAGTTAAGAGGGTCACTTTTTGCAAAAAAAGGGTCACTTTTTGCATATAAAAGGGTCACTTTATGCATACAAAAGGGTCACTTTATGCTGTTAAAAAGGTCACTTTGTGATGTTAAAAGGGTCACTTTGTGATGTTAAAAGGGTCACTTTATGCTGTGAAAAGAGTCAGTGTATGTTGTTAAATGAATAACTTTTTCAGTTAAAAGGGTCACTTTTTGCATATAAAAGGGTCACTTTATGCTGTTAAAGGGCCACTTTATGCTGTTAAAAGGGTCACTTTATACTGTTAAAAGGGTCACTTTGTGATGTTAAAAGGGTCACTTTGTGCTGTTAAAAGGGTTACTTTGTGCTGTTAAAAGGGTCACTTTATGCATTTAAAAGTGTCATTTGTGCACATTATTCTATATTTTTCCATGAGTAATTTCTGAATTTGTATTTATATTACTTTAATAATTAAATACAGGTGGTTCAATAGGTGGTTATCGTTATAAAAAGCCTACAAAAGGAAAAGGAAAGCCTAAAGAGCCTGCTAAGCCTAAACCAGTACCAAAAAAGACCCAGATAGCTCCTGAGAAGAGCAAAGCAGTATCTAAAAAGGCTGGGAAAATTCCTGAGAGTGACAAACCAGAGTCTGAAAAGGCCAAAATAGTTCCTAAGAAGGCCAAAATTGTACCTAAGAAAGCTAATACAGTGGAAGATTCTGATTATGAAATGCTTTCTGAATCTGATTCTGAATCTGTTATGTAAGTATACATATTTTTTTATTACTTTTTTAATTATATTTTGTTTTTATTTTATATTGTTTTAGTTACATTTTCTTTCTTTTTTTTTTCTATTTAGGGAGCAAAGAAGAACCATTGCAAGATGTAGACCCTATTCATTGGAAATATTGCTGCAGAACTTTAGTCCTGAGCAAAAACAGGCTGTTGAAGAAATTGGTTTTGGAGGTTTATTACATCTTAAATTGAAAACTCTTAATCGTCAAATGCTACCTTGGCTTGTTGAAAACTTCAATGCTGGTAGCTGCATGTTTACCATCGTTACTGGTAAAGAATTTGTTGTTACTAGAAATGATATATGCGATGTGTTTTGCTTGCCTTTGAGTGATATTTGTGTTCCTGAACTTAATAAAAATTCTGAAGATGAAAGTGTAGATAAACGTATCATTCAGGCATTGAGATCTGATTATGGTCTTTCTGGTAAGCAACCTCTTCATTTGTCAAAATTGGAGTCTAGGATGGTTGATTTGGTTGATGGAGGGGAAGAATTTAAGAGGTGTTTTGTTCTTCAAGCTATGTCTAGCTTTTTAGCTCCTACTACTAATAGGACTGTTTATTGAAGTTGCTGAAAGCCGTTGAAAAAGTTGATGAAATTAAAACTTTTGATTGGTGTTCATATGTTTTAAAAAAGTTAAAGAAGGCTGTTCAGAAGTATAAGGATGATGAAAATGCTCAAAATGTTAGTGGTTGTTTGTTGGCTTTGCAAATTATGTATTTTCATCGTCTAAATTTTCAAGGTGAAAAGGAAAGTAGTACTCTTCCTTTAATTCAACATTGGACGGATGTAAAGATTAAGAAGCAAATTAAGTTAGAGATCAAAGCTGGTGGTTATGGGCAGGGACCATTGGATACTATTACATATCCTGTGTCACAGCTTAATTTTAGGGGAACTGTTTTTAAGCCAGCTCCTACTTTGGGTTATGGTAAGGGTCCTTCTACAAGTGGTACCACTGGTCGCATTGTTGCATTTGAGCTTCCAGAAGGTATTATGACCGATGAAGAAATTAAAAAAATTTCAACTGATGTAAGTGTTCTGTTTTCTTATATGTTTAGTTTA
Organism: Chenopodium quinoa; assembly: GCF_001683475.1. NCBI lineage: Eukaryota > Viridiplantae > Streptophyta > Magnoliopsida > Caryophyllales > Amaranthaceae > Chenopodium > Chenopodium quinoa. The sequence goes on from NW_018745272.1 coordinate 190,848, forward strand.
ATGGAATTAGATTTCCTACTTATTTTATTATTTTTATTTGTAACATTTTTTTTTCATTGTTCATATGTTTGTAGGTTGTTCATGAAACGTTTCTTTTGTTTAAAAGAAATATGGATGTTTTATTATTTGTTCAGTCAACTGGTTTTCAAACCTTGAATGATCTGATTACTTCTCGCAGAAGTGTTTCATTATCTTCTGATGATTTTGTTTCAGTTTCTCAAACTGAACTGCTACTCTCTGATCCTCATTATTTGAAGATCTTAGATGGTTTAATTGATGAGTGTAATAAAATGAAGTCTGTACATGATATGTTTCGCGGTTTTTATGAACCTACAGAAGGTAACAAAGATTTTGTTCCTGAAAAAGAACCTGCACAAGATTTCAATGAAAATATTCCTAAGGATGATGACAATGGTCATGGAAAAATAGTTAATGAAGGCCTTAATGGTTCTGGACCTTCTGCTATCATTCCTGGTCCTACTCAAAATATTCCTGTCGGGCATATTGATCAAAATGAACCTCCTCGACTCAGAGCAAATAAATCTCTATGCTCTCTGGACTGTGGACATGTAGGTGTGCAGGTGCCTTTTGTAACTCTTTTTGTAAAGAGCAATGCTCGGATTTTCAAGAATTTGCCTCAGTTACATTTGGAAATTCTCGATTATTGTTTGCTGAAGGATGTTTCAATGGATAAGAAGTTAAGTGTCCTTTTTTATTATAATTATTTTTTTATCTGTTTTTTTCTTATATTTTTTTTTAATGTTGATCTTATTTTTTATTGTTTCAGTGAGAGCCTTGTTACTTTTGGAATGAACTTTTTAATTCCAAGAGAAGACATGGTGTCCCTTGTTGCTCCACTCAGGATTCAATGGTGCGTTATTGATTGCTTCTGTCTGTATTTGAATGAGAAAGCATGTTTTCAGGCTACTGGTCCTCGGAAATTCTTCTTCGGTGTTAGGCAGAGTGTAAGTTATTTCATTCCTTTTTTTATATCTTAACACATTTACTTTATATATATATTATTGAGATCTTATACTTTAATAGTTTTCATTCTTGCATGTTTGTGACAATATTGGCAAAGGTAACATATCTAGTGCTGTTAAGGATTTGCACGACATATGGGAAGGTTGGGTTAGCTATGAGAATCCAGAATGTAATATAATGGATGCTGATCTGGTATTTTTATTCTAAACTTAATGTAATAAATTTAAAAGAGTTCTCTTTATGATATGCTCTGTTTAAATCTCTTTAATTTTGCTGTTTCAGATCTATTTTCCTGTTCTTATTGAGAATCACTACATTTTGTATGTTATTGATCATACAAAAGAGTTGGTATATTATCTTGACAACATTATCTGGACTGATTCTGCTCTTGTTTATACAAAAGAATTGTGTTCAAAGATGGTATGTTTACGTTTGTTTTTTTTGTTATGTTACTGTTGATTCATTGTTTCCATTTTAACTTTTTTGATTTTAATGTATTCTAAACTTTTATATTTTATGTCAGTGTGTTCAAATGGGTGCTTTTCTTGGCAAAAGAAATCATCCAAAGAGTTCTCAGCTACCTTCTTATGGTTTTGAAGTTGTTGAGTTGGAATGGAGAAAAGAAAAAGTTGACAATTTGGACTGTGGGGTCTTTGTCATGTATCACATGCTCCATTTTGTTGGTGAATCGTTCAAATTCAATGATCTCAAAACAGTAATTATCTATATAGTTTCTGTAGTTTTTTCCTTTCTATTGCTTTTATTAATTACATATTGATAATTTTTATTTTTTTTGCTGATTTGAGATTAATGGAAGGAAATTTTTACGAGGAGAGATCTGTACCACACTGGTACTGTGTGATTTGAATGAATCTAGGAACGATGTGTTGTTAAAATTACACAAGTTCAATGAGAAGAAGAAAGATCCTGCTTATGTCAATGGAATTGAAGAAAGATTAAAGGCTGCAATTGCTGCAAAGAAGAAAAGAGAAACAGAAGAAAGAAAAATGGCAGCAGAAGCAGAAGCAAAGGCAGAGGGAGAAGAGGAAAAGAACAAAGGAAAAAGGGCAAAAAAGCAAGCAAAAAAGTTTACTCCTTCTAAATAGTGAAATAATTGATAGTTGTTAGCTGATTAGTTCAGGGGGTTTTTTTAACAATGAAAAAACTTAATGTATGTGCATACATTAAGTTTAATGATGTAATTAAACTTAGTTTAAAGTCTTTAGTTGTTTTTGGAATACTGATGTATGTGAATACATAAAGTAATTAAAAGGTTTATTTTTATGTTTTTTATGGGGTAACTTTTATGCAGAAAAGGGTAACTTTTATTTATAGAAAGGGTAACTTTTATTTATAGAAAGGGTAACTTTTAAGCAAGAAAAAGGTAGATTTTATTGTTAGAAATGGTAATTTTAGCAATGAAAAGGGTCACTTTTATGTAGAAAAAGGGTCACTTTTTTCTGTAAAATAAAAGGGTCAGGGGTTTTATGCATGAAAAGGATAACTTTTAGTGATAAAAAGGGTAACTTTTATTAACAGAAAGGGTAACTATTAGAAAAGAAAAGGTTGATTTAGTGGATAGAAAGGATAAAAAGGGTTACTTTTGTGGGTAGAAATAATAAGTTTATACATGATAAGGTATACTTTTGTGGGTAGATAGTGTAACTTTTATGCATGGAAAGGGTAACTTTTATTGATAAAAGGGTTAACTTTTATTAACAGAAAGGGTAACTATTGCCAAAGAAAAGGTTGATTTAGTGGATAGAAAGGATAACTTTTATGCATGAAAAGGGTTACTTTTATGCATGAAAAGGGTTACTTTTATGCATGAAAAGGGTTACTTTTATACGTTAAAAGGGTAACATAAGTTGATGTGTTCCAATAATTAAACATGTGCTAATAAAAGTGTCAATCACATTTTCATTAAACTAGTCATAGAGTAAAAAAACAAAAGAAAAATAGTTTAACAATACAAGGTATATTAATTTCGAAAAAAAAAATGTTCTAAAAAAAGATCTTAAAAGAGTCGTAAGTTAGGTGTCTTTGATCCAAATTCTGAATTTGGAGGTGGCAGTGCTGGTTTTCTTTTTCTCTTGCTTTTTTCAAGTCCTCCTTTTGCTCTCTTGCTTCTTCCTTTTGTTACAACCCTTTTAGGATCAAGAATTATTGGTACACATGTGCTTGTACTCGATGCTGAAGAAGCGTCAGTATTGCTTTGAGTGTTGTCTGCCACATCAGGAATGTTAGAAGCAGCTTCTGCACTTTCTTTCTGAGCAGCACTAGCAAGTAAGTCTTCCACCATTTTAAGACTGTTTCTGAAGCTTTCTTCCATAAATGCTCTTGTCTCTTCATTTTCTTGACTTTTTAAGATTAGATTGTAGTATTTCCTCATCATTGTTTGCCTCCATGGAATATATTGCTGTTTAGGATCCTGATTCTTCAACCTATCCCATGCCTCTGTTTTTGCAAACTTAGTCCATCTTTTTGAAACATACTTCTGGTATTCTTGTTACTGAATGCAAATGTAGAATTCTGATGCAATGATAACATAACCATTCAGATGCTTCAAAGTTTTTGCAAGTACACCATACAGTTTGGCTCTCTTGTATATAGTTTACTTGATGTGCAGACCATGGCTTGTCTTCTAGTGTTACTTGATAAAGTAGGAATTCTTCATTACTGCCTAACATCTGAACAGTTGTTGCCATAGAGTATCCAAACTCCTCTTCAAAATTTCTAAAGAGTGATAAAGTGAAAACCTGTACATCAAAATCATGTAGCTTCATTTAAATTGCCATATATTAGGTGTAATTTATGTACTTGTCAGTTAACTTTTTACCTGTGCAGCATGCTTTAGCATTCCAGATAGAGGCAATGAAGTGAATGCTATTGACTTGCTACAGGTAAACTCATCATATTTCTCTGTGCTTCTCCAACGATTAGTTGTCTTCTTAAATATGGTATAAAATTCTGTCAAAGTAGTTGCTTTACTTGCTCTGAATCCTATGGCATGATTAGTGCTTTCACTCCTTTGTGACGATAAGATCCCTGCTGAAAAGAAATCTCTACAAAGGACAGGACACCATTTGTCTTTCAACTCATACACTCTTTTGTACCAAGAGTGTTCTGTCAACTCATATTTTTGCAACATTGCTTGCCACTTTGCTTCGAATTCTTGTTCTGTCACACACATCTTTAAGCACTGGTTGAATGCAAATTTGAATTCTTTGTCTGTTTTAAGAGCTCCAAATCTGGTTATGGCATTTTGCTCCAAATGCCATATACAAAGTCTATGTCTTGTATTAGGAATCACCTGCATTGAAAATAAAGGGGTCACTTTATGCTGTTAAAAGGGTTACTTTATGCACTAAAAAGGGTAACTTTATGCAGCTAAAAGGGTAACTTTATGTGAAAAAGGAAAACTTTATTGTCATAGCTCAAATCTGTAAGATGTCAATATAAATCTTTTACCTCCAGTATAGCATTTGCCATTGCTTGGTCCTGGTCAGTGAATATTGAAGTTGGTTTTCTATCCTCCATAACTTTGAAGAAGGTTTGTAGTAACCACACAAATGAATCTGTCGTTTCATCCCCAATAAAAGCACAAGCAAACATACAATTATGCCAGTGGTTATTTATGCCAACAAATGGAGCACATATAAGATTATATTTGTTGGTTCTGTATGTTGTATCAAAGACAAGAACATCTCCATATATCCTATAGTCTTCTAGCATCATTGAATCTCTCCAAAAGATATTGCAAATTCTTCCTTCTTTGTCAAACTTCACTCTAAAAAAGAAGTTTGGATCCTCTGATTGTTCCTGACTTAAAATGTTCACTAAAGTTTGAGCATCTCCAGCCTCAATTTGTTCCATTCTTAACCTTGAGCAGAAATTCAGGTGATCTACAACACTATGGCCTATATTCTGTTCTCCTCCAGCCTCTGTAGCCATGTAATTGTAAGTGTCCATTGTAGTTAGACCTGAAGATTTCATTGTTTTGATTGTTACAACTATTTCCTCTGTCATTTTTCTTTCAGAACGATGCAAATAATGCCACTGTGGCTTTGTTAGCTCGTGGTTATGCTGAATAACATGAGCCACCACCTCAAACTGTCCTTCTTTATTCACTTTTGCTCTTATGCATGCCTTGCAATTTGATCTTGTAATGGATACTTGTCTTGGCTTTCTTGTTTTTACATTTACATCCTCTTCATCAACCATTTCAACTAACTTTGTTTTCTTCTGACCTGAATGTCTCTTTCCCTCAGCAGAACACACATAATTTTTCTCAGTTACTATTTTTGTGTGTTGTTTGAATCTAGTTGTATGTTTTCTTATTGAAAACCCCAGTATAGCAGCATGTTTTTCATACAATTCCAAAATTTCTTCAAAAGTTTCTCTTACCACACCAGCAAATGATCCTCTAAGATCTAAACCATAAGCATCAATTGGATTTGTATCTGTTATGTAATACAAACAAATCAGATAATAACCACAGACAGCATAAAAAAAAGGGTAACATTCGTTTGAAAATAGGGTAACTTTTATGCATGAAAAAGGTAACATTTAGGCATTGAAAGGGTTACTTTTTGCATACAATCTGAGTGTAACATTTGAGCATAAATAGGGTAACTTTTATGCATGAAAAAGGTAACATTTAGGTATTCAAAGGGTTACTTTTTGAATACAATCTGAATTTTCAGCATACAATCTGAGTGTAACATTTGAGCATAAATAGGGTCACTTTTAAGCATGAAAAGGGTAACATTTAGGCATTCAAAGGGTTACTTTTTGCATGCAATCTAAAAAGTTCTGCATTCAATCTGAGGGTAACATTTAGGCATAAGTATGGTCACGTTTATGCATGAAAAGGGTAACAATTATGTATTCAAAGGGTTACTTTTTGCATACAATCTCAAAAATTCGTAGAAATTACCTTCAGTTGCATCTGATTTGGTTGTTTGTTCTGAATTTGAATCAATTGATTTATCAGGAACCACTTGATTTTCTGCATTATGAATTGCGTCTTCTGCATTCTCAATTGCTTCATCTGCATTATCGATTGCTTCATCTGCATTGTCTGGATTGTTGAATATTGGTACGAATTCATCTCCAAAACAATTAGTTTCTTCTTCTTCTATAATCGAACGATTTAAATCGATTTCAAATTCAGTCTCAATTTGCCTCTGTTTTTGTAGCAATTCGTGAATGAGATTGCTGCAATTTGTTGTATCGAAAGTCGAATTCTCCATTGATGATCGAATTCTGTAATTTGTAAGTTTTCTCACTTTCTTTGTCCTTAATTGATGATCGAATTCTTCTATTTGTGCGTTTTCTCACCTTTTTTCTCCTCGATTGATGATCGATTTCTGCAATTTTTGCGTTTTCTAACCTTTTTTCTCCTCGATTGATGTTCGTTTTCTGCAATTTTTGCGATTTCTCACTTTCTCTCTCCTCAATGGATGATTGATAGCTGCGTTTTCTCACTTTCTCTCTCCTCCATGTTGTTCTGCGTTTTTTTTTATTTTTAGGTATTTGAAATTCTGCGATTTTTTTTTTTAAAAAAAAGCACGTGCGAAAACCTGATGTATAGTAAAAATACTGTACACCGGGTAGATGCAAATGGGTTTGTTAAACAAAAAGCAAATATTCGAATCAGCAATTAAATCCCTCCTCCTACATTCCTACTCCACTTGTTCTTCACTAACCCAGAAACTCTTCTACGACGTCGTCAGCCGCGTTGCCACCATAACCGCACTCGAAATTCCAACCCAGATTTCGTTCAAACCCAATTTTCGACCAAATTGACAAGTATCATGAAGAAACTGCATCGCTCTAATAGATGATAGTATAGACGTACGATTTGGTGATCTTATAAACGAATTTCAAATTTTCGGCAATTTATCATGTTTCATGGATGAACAAGTTGAGCAACCTTTTAATTTTAATTTTAATTTTCTGATTTTAGTTTTTTTTTCAATAATAATTAAATTAATGAATTAGTAAAATAAAAAATAATTTTTAAAAAATGATTTTTAATTAATTTAGGCATTTAAAAATAATTTTAAAATTAGCCAATAAGAATGTGCTACATGTCAAAGTTATGGTTGTCATTTTTCAAATGACTACCATAAAATCATCCAGTTTTGATAGATGCGGATGTGTTTTTATCAAGTATTAATCGTATTTTGGACTTCAAATGCAAAAGCAAGACCAAAAAACACAAAAAATTAATATAGTTCATTGACAATGTTTTCGTTAGGTCCATCATGCAAAAGAAATGAGTATTATAAATTGATCTTGTGGAAACTCATTAAGGAATTTGGATAGATTAAGGAATGAAGAGTCTATATGCTACGCTCCAAAACAAAAATGAGATAGACTCGTAAAATATACTTGAATACAACTTGTAGCTCAGTATAACATGTACCACAGATTTCAATTTTCACCCTAACTCACCAACTCGTGCTACATTACTTGAAACAAAAGTCTAATCCACATGTTTATCATTGTTATTTAACTGCAAATTCAATGTACATTGTTTTCCACAAAGTTTTATATATTAGTATATAGGAATTTTACAATGGGATATGTTAATAGTAATTGAATAAAGGATTTTTAGGAAATTTTGCAAAATAACACCACAAAATAGTCAAAAAATGGATTATAATATCACACAATTTTAAACTTTAATAATAACACCACAAAAAAAAATCCAGAAATTGGATTTCACCACCACTTAACCGGATTTTTTTTGATGGAATCCATTAGTGAGACCTACTATATATATATGGACACGTGTCAACAAGGCATTGGATTAAAATTAAGATAAATAAAAATGAAAAAAAGAAAAAACCCTAAACCCTAACCCAGCCACTAGCCCACCAATGGCCACCCTAACCCCCACTGTCAGCACACCCCACTGCCGCCATAGCCACCACCAGCCCTCACTCGGTCACCCCACCCTCCTCAACCAGCCCCGACAAACCCCATCGACCACCAGCTTCCTCGAAACCCCCACCCCATCCTTCCCCCACCCGTGCCGTTCGACCCCCAGCCGCAACTCCCTAAACCCTAACCACCACCAAAAACGGCCACTAACGATTGAGAACGGGCGATTTAGGGCCTGAGTGGTCAAATTTTACCCTAAGTCGGTCGATTTCGACCGCTAGTTGCTAATTTTGTTTTGGGGAGTAAGAAAAACGGTGATAGGCTAGTGGCTATCGGTTTTGAGTGGGAAAGGGAGGAGGGTTCCAGTGGCTATCGATTTTGAGTAGGGGAAAGGGAGGAGGGTTTCGGTGGCCGTTGGTGTGTCCGACGTGGTGCAGGTTCCGATGGCTGTGGGTGTGTCGGAAATAGGGGAGTTCCGACAGGGAAAAGGGTGACAGGTGGTGGGGACGGGTGGTTGAGGTTAATTTTGGGGTTTTTTTTCTTTTTAAAATTTTTCTTTTTTTAATCAATAATATAGTGACACGTGGCAGCGTGGACCCCACTTAACGGATTCCATCCAAAAATCCGTTAAGTGGCGGTGAAATTCAATTTTTGGGTTTTTTTTTGTGGTGTTATAATAAAAGTTTTAGATTTTGTGGTGTTATAATCAATTTTTTGACAATTTTGTGGTGTTATAAGTCAAAAACTCCTAAATTTTAATGATATCTTGAATAATTTAAATTCAAATGTTGGAAGAATGACCATCAAATTAAACTTCAACTATGTCTAAACAAACACTTATTAGACTATAGCCTTGTTTTATTTGGACTTACTTTAAGTTTAGTTCAGTTTAATTTAGCTTACCTTAATTAATTATTCTACTTCACACGAGTATAGCTCAAATTTAGTTTAAAAGAACGTGGCCTATATCTCACTTACACATGCTAGTTTGTGCAGACTTTCATTGACACATCTACTTTGACATAACTTTCATTGGACATTTACTTTGGCATCAATTCTCTCATATAGAATAAAGTCAGTAAACAATTATAAACTTGTAACAACAAAATCATTAAAACAATTTAATAAGGGACCCATACCTGCGGGTATATGGAGTATTCGTTTTTGTGAATTGAAAGTAGAGACATGAAGAGTACAAAAACTAAGAATAACGGGATGAAAGGGAAAAGCGAGTAGAGTATAGAAAAACAAATTTTCAATAACAAGGATTACGAATCATATCAGTCAGCTTAAAAATGATATACACCAAAGTATTAAAATCTGTATTTTCAATTATTACGAAGTATATACATACATAATTGAGTAATCAGTACCGAAATTGGTACCCAATAGCTTTCGAATTTGGATCCAGTCCAACTGATTTTGGAATCCCTTAGCTTATTTCAAAAGAAACCATTATAACAAAATCTTATGGCCACAACTTCCACTTCCTCAACCTAATCTCCCTTCTCTACCTTGTCTAGCTCTCTAACAAAGCTTTATTCGAAGATCATCCAATATTAAGATTTAAAGTATTCGGTAAACCGAAGTTAATAATTATTATAAAGTAAATAATTATTAATAATTATTTACTTCTAATTCATAATAAAGTATTCGGTGAACCGAAGTTAAAACCCATAACTAAAACCCTATTTTATAATTTCGTGATAACTTATTGAGTTAAATACAAGTATAATACAATATTACACCTGAATATTCGATGTATATTCATACTATACTAGGTTAAGTAATTTACCGATCAACACAACTCGGGATAGCAGGCTCGACAATTTGAGAATCGAGAGATAAAGTTTTCCCTTTCATCTCATGTGCACCCGATAAAATATCATAATTTGATTCTCCATATAACAACACAGCTGAAAAACGAGTCTTAAACATCTCTCCTTCAGAGTGTTGAACCCCAATCAGATCTCTACCTCTATTTTCTCTCTCCTTGAGAGCTTTCAACGCTCAGCTACTCGCCATGGCAATGGCGATTAGGGTTTCTCTTCTCTTCTTCCTCTTCCTTTCTTCTTCCTTACTCGTTTTCTCTCTCTACGAAGATCAAGCAGGTCTCGCTGACTGGTAATTTTGATTTCTCTTTCCTAATTCAATTCATTCAACTCAGTTTTCATCTTGTTTCAATTTTTCTGAATTTCATGGTGTTTTTTTCGCATTAATCGCAGGCATCAGCAATACTTAGGGAAAGTAAAGCAAGCAGTTTTCCATACTCCGAAAGCGGGGAGGAAGAGGCTTGTAGTGTCCACTGAAGAGAGTGTTATCGCATCTCTTGATCTTCGCCGCGGCGAGATTTGTAAGTTGTTTGGAATTGATTGAATTGTGATATTGTATTGAATGGTTAAAAGTTAGATTTTGTTTTGATTTTGATTGGTGATTTTGTTGTTAGTTTGGAGGCATGTTCTTGGGGAGAATGATCGAATTGATCACATTGATATCGCCCTTGGGAAATGTAAGTGTTTCGCTGTTGTATTCGATTCGGTTGAGCTTTTTTGTGATGCAATTTCTGGATTATTAGTTGTGAGTAAGTTGATTGGAATTGCAATTTAATTGGAATATTTTGAGTTTTATGATGTTGACTATTGTATTTATATTGTAGTAGATGTGCAATGAGTTAACTAGAAGATATCTTAAACCCTGTAGTAAGTGATTTTGTGATCGAACGTGAATTTACTGTGCTGTGGATGTTGACTTTGAACTTCTTGTCTTTTGGGCTGAATTTTAGGGTTTTATTATTTTGGAATTCTAGTTTGTATATTTGTAAGTGATCAGATTGTGCAACCTTTTTGATTTGTCGAGAGATGATCGGCACATAGAGAGTAAACACAGAGTCCAACTTTTTTGCAAGAACTTTGGAAGGTGGACTCTCTTAGTCCATTCTCTGAGATGGGTTGAGTGTTTACTATTTTTAGTGGGTGACAGTGAATGTTCTATTGGTAATACACTGCAAAAAAAATTAAAAGAAAAAAAGCTAGGAAGATTGTATTATGTTGCTGATATCAAACAGGAACAACAATCGTTAACATATGTATTTCTGTTTTAATTTTTGTCCAGATGTGATTACACTCTCATCAAAGGGAAGTATCATTAGAGCATGGAATCTTCCCGATGGGCAGATGGTGTGGGAGTCATTCCTTGTTGGCAAGAAATTATCAGAATCTTCATTGTTGACAGTGGTTGGTCATAACATTTCCTCATTATATAATGTTGTAGATTTAACTTCTGCTGTCTGCTATAGCCGCTGAATTGTGTCCATTGTGTTCTTGATTTTCTAGCTTAATGATCTTGGCTGAAATATCTGGTAACATCAAAGTTTCTCCGTTTCGTGTAGCATTTCGATTGGTTTTGTTTATCTTTACTGCCCCAAAAATTTTGGTATTTTTGCACATGAACATATCATATAGCCATCTAATAACATTTACTTGATTCTGTCATGCAGACTGATTTGAAGGTGGAGCGTGATAATTTAATCCTTGTTTATAGTAATGATTGCCTTCATGCAATTTCAAGTGTAGATGGTGCAGTCCTCTGGAATATTGAACTTAAAAGGTTGAATTTTTTATCTAGTTTAGTTTCTATGCCTTAATTGTCCAAAAGCTAATGTTCTTAACTTCATATTTTATATGCCAACTTTTCTTGCCAGTGTGGAGCTTCAACAATTAATCAAGCCTGTTAGTGGTGATGTCATGTATGCTGTAGGAATTTCAGGCTCCTCTAAGTTACATGCCTATAGATTCAATATCAAGACCGGTGAGTTACTAAATCAAGATGTTGTAGACTTTCCTGGTGGACTCTCTGGTGAAATATCTCTCGTCTCTAGTGAAATCTTAGTAGCTCTGGATGCAAGTCGCACAGAACTGGTACTAATAAGCTTAAAAGATGGGAAAATCAGTTTCCAGAAGACAAATATTCATGATCTTGTTCCTCAATTTTCTGGGGAAGCGGCTTTGTTACCCGTTAACCTGGAAGGGATATTTGCTGTAAAGAGCAATTCTTATATAGTATTTTTGAGAGTAAATGACCAAAGCAAGCTTGAGGTTGTGGACAAAATTGAGGATTCTTCTGCTGTTAGTGGTGCTCTTTCATTCAAAGAAGATCAGCTAGCTTTTGGAATTGTTCAACAAGGGGGTAGTCAAATTCATCTCACAGTGAAGCTTGGTAGTGATTATAGTACCGATATTTTGAAAGAAAGCATCCAGATTGATCCTAATCGAGGGACTGTTCAGAAGGTTTTCATTAATAATTATATCCGTGCCGACAGATCTTATGGGTTTAGAGCATTAGTTGTGATGGAAGATCACTCTGTATCATTATTGCAACAAGGTAATATTGTTTGGAGTAGGGAAGATGGGCTTGCTTCAATTGTAGATGTCACGACTTCGGAACTCCCCCTAGAAAAGAAAGGTGTGTCAGTTGCCAAAGTCGAGCAGGGTCTTCTTGAGTGGCTGAAGGTATGCATTTTATTGTTGGTTTATTTTTATAATTGAGAGCTAGGCGCGGCAGTAAATAATTAGTTGTGTGATTTAATCTTGTAAATGGTCATTGCATATATAATCATTCCAGGGTTTAGTCTTTATTGCTTTTGCACTATTGCTAAGTCTGCAATACCACAAGTGTCTAGTGCTGCATGTTTGAATAACTTTGCTTTAAATGACTTATTTTGACATCAACTCACTCAGTAATCAAATCACACTAGTTTTATTTCTGTTAGATTGTCTTCCCCTTTTTTTTTTTTTTTTTTTTTTTTTTTTTGGGGGTGGGGGGTGGGGATGGTGTCTACATGAAAGGGCCCATTTCAAAAAGTGACCGTCCCCTTATCCCCTCCTCATTGGCAACCAAAAAAGTGAATATATCATGAATGACAGTATTTGTGACAAAATGATTGTTTTATATATCTTCTTCCTCTCCTAAAGAGAAGCCTTTGTGAATGAAGGCCTTTTATTTTTGGTTTGAAAATGGACTTTGAGAAATAAGTATGCTATTTACCGGTCTCATCAACCAACTTGCCAGGAGACTGCATTGGCTTTCTGTTGTTCCACAATTCTTGCGGCAGGCAAGTCTTATACGGAATTTTCTACATTTGTGTTATTTAGCTGATTAACTTACATGACACAGGGACACATGTTGAAGCTTAAAGGTACTCTGATGCTTGCAAGCGCTGAAGATATGGTTTCCATCCAGGCATTGAGGTTACAAAGTTCCGAGAAAAGCAAATTGACCCGAGATCATAATGGTTTCAGGAAGTTGCTAATAGTGCTGACTAAATCTGGGAAAGTTTATGCATTGCACACTGGAGATGGAAGAGTTGTTTGGTCTACTTTTCTGCCTAACTTGCGCAAGTCTGATACATGTGAAAATCCTGTAGCTCTTAATCTGTACCAGTGGCAGGTTCCTCATCATCATGCTATGGATGAGAATCCAGCTGTTCTTGTTGTTGGCCGCTGTGGGAATGGAATTGATGCACCTGGCATTCTTTCAATTGTTGATACCTACTCAGGGAAGGAGCTTAGCTCTCTGAGCTTGACTCATTCTGTTGTTGATGTCATTCCATTGCCATTTGCTGATTCAACAGAAAAGCGTCTTCATTTAATAGTAGATGTAGATAGAAATCTGCATTTATACCCTAAGACTCCTGAAGCTGCTGTCATATTTGAGCGTGAGTATATTAATGTGTACTGGTACTCTGTTGATGCTGAAAATAACATGTTGAGAGGACATGGATTAAAGAGCAAATGTATGAGCGAGATAGCTGATGAATTTTGCTTCAGCTCAAGGGATTTGTGGTCGATTGTATTCCCTTCGGACTCGGAAAAGATAATTGCTACCGTTGCTAGGAAAGCAAGTGAGGTATGGTTTTCGTATATATTTTATTATTTTTTCGATTGGAAGGAGGGGATTGAATGTTGGTTTGATCTTTGTAGGAATTTTTATTCGGTAAATGTATATTGTGTTGCTCGTCTGATATGGATTCTAAAAAATGTTTGCTCTTCTGTAGGTGGTACACACTCAAGCTAAAGTAATGGCAGATCGAAATGTGCTATTCAAATATATTTCCAAAAATTTGTTATTTGTTGCTACTGTTGCACCCAAAGGTGCTGGTGAAATTGGATCAGTGACCCCAGATGAGTCATGGTTGGTTGTGTACCTTATAGATACCGTGACTGGGCGGATATTACACCGCGTGACGCATCATGGCTCACAGGGTCCTGTTCGTGCAGTAAGTTGAATACAGATTTTTCCTCCCTATGACATTAGTTCTCTTAGAGTCTTAGTAATGTCAAACCTCTGTTCTTATATGCCTCTTTTTTTTTTTTTTTTTGGCTGTATCCTCTTGAAGGTTTTCAGTGAGAACTGGGTTGTCTACCACTATTTTAATCTCAGGGCTAACCGATATGAAATTTCAGTGATTGAAATCTATGATCAATCCCGAGCGGTATTATTTCAAACTTTTATAAGTGCTTATTGTATATGCAATTTCAATCGGCTTATATGAGTTATATACTTATACGACCCATTCATGTTTTCTGATATTCTTTATATATTCAGGACATCAAGAATGTTTGGAAGCTCATTCTTGGGAAGCATAATCTTACCTCACCAGTTTCATCATACTCTCGACCAGAAATTATGACAAAATCGCAAACTTACTTTTTCACCCATTCTGTGAAGACAGTATCCGTAACATTGACTGCTAAAGGAATAACAGCAAAACAACTTCTAATAGGAACTGTTGGCGATCAGGTTAGGCTCGGTGTTACGTGCTATTAAGGCTCTAACAACTGCTGTGGGCTAATTATGTTGATTTTGTGCTATATCTTCAATAGGTTTTGGCTCTTGACAAGCGCTTTCTTGACCCTCGTCGGTCTGCAAAACCAACCCCAACTGAATTGGAAGATGGAATTATACCTCTTACAGATGCGTTGCCAATCAATCCACAGGTATATCATAGGCAATTGGTTGATTGCTTTTTTTATTTTTGCATATAGTATACCACATTGATGCATGAAGCCCCAAATCCCTTTAGATGTGTGATTGAATTGAGAATTTGGAGGGGAGGGACTGGGGAAATAAAGAAGGCAATAGACAAGGACTTCATTTTCCCTCGTTGGATACAAAAAATGGGAAGAAAATTGAAGGGGGCCATTTTCCTCCCATTTAATAAACCAAATACTCGAAAGATAATACAAGTCCATTCCTTCCCCTGCCTCACTTTCACTCTTCTTTCTTTTGCACTTTGATTTGAATTTCTAATGCTGCTGTAGAATTATGTTGTACTCGTATAAGATAATAAGGCTGAGTGCCCTGTAGATTTTTGTTTATGGAAGCTAAATTAACAAAAATTGTCCCCCCCCCCCCCTCCAACACACTCAAGCCCCTATCCCAATTTGCTGATGCTCAAACTCGTATAACTATCAGGATTTAATTGCAGACATGCAGGAGCCTTTTGTAGTGTATCTGTCCCATTTTTGCTAGTCATTTACACTGAATTATATATAGGGGTTTCTCATGTATCTTATAATGCTGTTTTGCAGTCTTATGTGACACATGCACTCAAAGTGGAAGGTCTTAGAGGCATAATTTCTGTACCTGCCAAGCTAGAGTCCACTACCCTCGTCTTTGCGTATGGAGCTGATTTGTATTTAACCCGACTTGCTCCCTCAAAAACTTACGACTCCCTGACAGACGAGTTCAGCTATGCATTACTTCTCTTAACCATAGTTGTGCTTGTGGCAGCAATCTTTGTCACCTGGATCATGTCTGAGCGCAAAGACTTGAGAGATAAGTGGAGGTGATTTCCCCATGTCACACTTTACATTTTGCATTCTTTAAACAGCGTTTTCTCCTGTAACTTTTAACAAATTTTGTAGCATTATATTCTCGAGGTAGCCCATTGTCGTTGTAAATCTAGAAGCACTGGAGGGTATTTTCACATTATAAGATTTTACTCACACAGTTGAACCAAATTGTAGTTAGAATCACTATCTTGTTTTTGACATCAAAATTCATTAGTTGACACTAGCTAGAGTTTATCCTATGTTTACAATTTGCAATGTGGAATGCTCTATTTTCGGTTGCCATTATCTTGTTTGAGCAATTTGCTCAATAATTGGCCAATCTTCTAGTTCAAGGCTGTCTAACAATTATGATATGGAGTACTTCTTATATGATTTTTTTAGCTAATTAAGGATGACTATAATTGTGAATTTATTTGCTAATACAGAGTAAATGATTTGTCCAGTCAATGTCGTTCTATAAAATGTTTGGTTGGATTTGTTAATTGGCTTTAAAATGACATTTCATGACATGATTTTTTGTGCGGAATATCTTTATTCAGATTTTGCAAGCAACTTTGACTAGTCTAATGCAAGCTCCTTTCAATTCCCAAAATTACCATCCCTTGGTAAAATTCTATACCATTTACCCAAAACTCTCCTCCATTACCATCACAACCTTTGAACTGCCTGGCCCAGCGTCCCGTCTCTCTTTATCAAGCACGACCTTAGAATGGCACCTTATGAAAAGGGCAGGAAGGTGTATGCCTTATTCAAAGGCGGTACATAATCCGTGGCAATCCTTAGTGTACCATTTCAATTAAGTGAACTAATCAAGGACACTATAAGCATCATCCTAGAGTTGGTAAGATTTTACAAAATTCCCGTCAGCACGAGTCTAGGGATCTGTTAAAATACCTTATCGATCTCAACTGATTAGCTAGCAGTACAGTCGTATACATCTAAAATTCATGTAGAGCTTGCACATGGAGGACTAGTAGTATTGTACTATTGTGAACTAGCCACCCACATAAAATGAGGGGAAAGAAAACTTGCACCTTTTTGTTATGCAAGAGATAACCTTAATAAATTACTAGGGGTGGGACTTTTCAAACCGAACCGTAAAACCGTCCGTTATCGAACCGAACCATCACGGATCGAACTGTTTATAAACCGCTAGTTTTAAACCGAAAACCGAACTGAACCGTATAATGTCAAACCGAAACCGAACCAAACCGATTAATGTTAACCCGTTACGAACCGTAAACCGATAACAAACCAAACCGTTTATAAACCGAAACCGTTTGAACCGATTAATGTTAACCCGCTAACTGTTTAAACCGAACCGATTATAAACCGAAACCGTTTGAATAGTAGGAAAAAAACCGTTTAAATCGAACCATTTACAACCCGCTAACCGTTTACACCAAACCGTTGTAACCTGTTAAGCCGTTTAAACCGAACTATTTTCAAACCGCAACCCGTTTAAACCGATCCGATTACAAACTGTTTAAAACAAACCGTTTACAACCCGTTCCATTCAAATTGGACTATTTACAGCCTTTAACAATTTGTTAGAATTCCACGAATACATTTGATGTTTAATGTAGTTTAACAGTACAATTTTTTGTACGTATAATTATTAATTTAAATTTATAAATTTTTTTGCTATTATAAAATTAAAATTATATTCTTGCATTACTAAATTAGGAGTTATAAATTGAATAAAAAAATTATAAAAAATCTGGCCACCCACCCAATCCAACACCCTCCACCTACCCACCACCGTAACCCACCCTAACACCACCCCCGCCGTCACCCCAGACTCACCCTATCACCACCACATCCCACCACCGTCACCCCAGACCCACCCTAACACTACCCCCACCCACCACCGTTACCGTAACCCACCTCCACCCCACCACCGTTACCGTAACCCACCCCCACCCCACCACCATCAACCCAGACACACCCTAACACCACCCCACCCACCATAATTATCATAACCCACCCCACCCCACCCCACCCCACCACCCACCGTAAATACAAAAAAACCCAGACCCAAACCCCCACCCACCCCATCCACCACCGTCACCGTAAATAATAAAACCCAGACCCATACCCCACCCCACCTACCACCATCACCGTAACGCACCCCACCCACCCCACCCACCATTGTCACTGTACAAAAAAAAAAAAAAAAAAAAACCAGGCCCAACCCCAACCTCACCCACCACCGTCACCGTAACACACCCCACCCTACCCCATACGAAAAAAATCGGAAAAAAAAAAACCCAAACCCACTGTAACCCCACCCCACCCATCCCCACGAAACCCAACATCCTCGAAACCCCCCCCCCCAACTCACTCTAACTACTCACCCACCATAAAACTCCCTCCCTCCCTTGAAAAATCCTCCCTCCCCTCCCACCCGAACCCACTCTAACCGCCGCCGAACCCACCCTAACTTGGCCCCCTCCGTCGCCCACAACCTGAAAAAAAAGGAAGAACGAAAATACCTTATATATTATTATATTAATCCCGAATTTGGCCTCGAATTTGGTTTTAAAAGGCCAAATTCGATCATGCAACAACTAGATCTAGAGTTTCGTGGTCGAATTTGACCATAAAAACCGTCGTGCGTGGTGCCGGTGGACGGTGACGGAAAACGAGATGGAAGAAGGAGAACATAGATGGAAGAAGGGAAAAGAAGAAAGGAAGATGGAAGAGGAGATGAGAGAGAAAACGGGAGAGCAGTGAGCATATTAGCAGCCATGGCTCAAAAAATTGATAATATTACAGAAGAGGAGAGAGAAAACGAAAGAGAAATCAAAGAGTACTAAAGAGACAATGGTAAGAGTGATTTGATTAGTGGAAAAGAAAACACACAGATCATGAATTGGAATGTGTGCGATGATAGGCCGTTAGATGACATGCAAATCAATGGCTGATATTTAATTTAAGACGGTGACACGGATCGTGGAATGATGGATTAGGATAGTATGTTTTTTTTTATTCATAGCTACGTACTAATAAAAACACTATTGTACTCTTAAAAAATGATTAACTTTATGTAACTTATCAATTGTAAGAAACAGAAATGTTTGGAAATTCAAATTGATTCAATACGACATATTTAATGTATATTAGTTATTATATGTAATAAATAATAATGTATGGTACGATTGGTATCATACTATCATTGGTATGAATAGATAATAAATAAATGTATCTGATTATTAAAACTTAAAACAGTTGATGATCGATCTAATTGAATATTTCTACTTCTCCATCCGTTTTCTTTAACTTGCAAGTTGCAACATATATATGTTGCAGCCTTGTAGGCACGTAATCTTAAAAGGTGATCAGAGAGGGTAAGAGAACAAAGTAATTCAGCAATATAACTTTAACACCAAAATTATGGAATAGTTACAAACAATTGTCAATTATTACTTTATTAGACTAATGGGAAATTGAATAATTGTGATTTTAATTAAATATCCAAATATAGTTCTGTAACATTAAATTATTAGTTTATTACAATATCAATTATCGATTTATCGTATTCAAAGTACCAACTCATCAAATCATGGTCATGACGCGATCTTTAAAACAAGAAGTTGATAACCTGATAATAATCAATAATGAAACAATAATACATTAATACCTTATAAATTTGTAATAGACTAATATTTAATAAACAACAACAAGACTATAACCAAACTTGAAACATAACACATTAACATGATATAGAATATGAGAATTTCTGTAATTCTATATAATCTGATATCTGAATCGATTTATCATATTCAAAGTAGCAACTCATAAAAATATGGTCATGACACGATATCTAAAACAATCCAACAAGAAGCTGATAACCTGATAATATTTGATAACAATAATATATTATAAATTTATAATAGACTAATATGATAATATCTAATAAACAACAACAAGAGTATAACCAAACTTGAAACATAACATATTAACATGATATAAAATAATTGAATAAATGAAGATTTGTGTAATTGTATATAATCCGATGTCTGAAAATAAAGTGACGAAATACCAACTTGATATAAAACGAAACCAGCTAATCGGTCAAAAACTCTTTAAACCCAATTTCTACTCGATCCATTTTTTTTTTCACCAACCTATACTGACCTGCTAATGAAATGGAAATACTAGTCCCAACTTGATATAAAACAAAACGCGCTAACTGGTCAAAACCACTTTTTAGAACTCAATTTCAACCCGAATCAAACCGACTTTATCTAGTTCGCTAAAGAAATGAACCTTTTCAACCCGATCCAATTTAACCGATTACCAAACTAACCCGAATGATTTTAGCACCAAACCGAGTATAAACCGAACCGATATGAATCGAACTAGCATTAACTAGGGTAAACCCGCCCCTGAACCGACCCGTTTCAAAATAATTCGTTCATGACCCGAACCGATATGAACCTGAACCGACGTTGACCCGGTAAAACCGCCCCTGAACCGACCTGTTTCAAACCGATCCGATTATGAACCGAATCGTTTAAAAACCGAACCAGCATTGACCCGAGTAAACCCGCCCCTGAACTGACTTGTGTCTAACCGATCTGATTATGACCCGAACTGTTTATAAACCGAATCGTTTATGACCTGAACCGAATTTAAACCGTACAAAAATAAACCGAAACCGAATCGACCTGTGACTAATCAGAACCGAACTGAACCGACCCGCCGTTTAAATGAAACTGTTTCAACCCGAACCGTTTCAAACCGAAACCGTTTCAAACCGAAGTCAAACCGAACTGCCAAACCGAATTCCCACCCCTATAAATTACAGAATTAGCTTTCAGCAACTGTCTGTCTTTCTACTGCTACTTTCTCCCTTTCCCTGTATAATTTTCACAGACCCTCCTATATAAAGACCCTCCCTTTTCCTACCCTCATAACTCAAAAGAGCCTTAAATTTATGGGATAGGTACCCTCCCATAATAAGGATTAATCCCCACCTTCCCAAATCTCTTTGATAGGAAACTGCTTCAAATATTTACACCAATCCCAACTCACATTATCACAACAGACTGATACTGACATATCCTGCTAAACTCCACACTCCTTCCGTACTCTTCTTCACCCCCCTTTTACCTTTCTTTTCTTAGCTTTCTTGGAGTTAGGAATCTCATATTCTCTACCATTTCTAACTAAACATCTTTCTCTCTATTCTCTATCTTCCACCATGAGAGCTACTCATCCAAACCACCACCATAATCATAATCATCAACCTTCTCAGAAGCGAAGCAGTGCTTCAATCTTCTCCTGCGCTTTCTTTCGCCACTGTACTGATTCCCCTCTTAGTCCTAATACTCCTCACTCTTCGCCTCCACACTTTTCGTCGTCTTTGCCTCTTCCTCCTCCTCTTCCGCCACCGCAGGTAACTAGCAGGATTCTTTCTTCTGCTACTCATTCTGCACCACCTCCAACTTTGCCTCACCACCCTGTTAAGCCTTCTGATTCTGAGTCCTCTTCCTCTTCTACTTCCCAGAGTTTCACTCAGTGGCGTTTTCCTTCTACTTTTCCTCATCCTCCACCTGAACACTCTTCTCCCATGCTGCCGTCACCGACGGCTGCGGGGAAACAAGGGTTTCAGTTTCCTGATCTTATTGAGCTTTACCATATGGCAGAGCTCCATTTTGCTTCAGGGTCGGATTCGGATCGTCTTGCGGCTCTCCATATGTTGGAGCAGTCTCTTGTCCCGAACCCACCCTCGGATGCTGTCCCTGAGAGTGGGGCTTCAGTGGTGGTTCCGACGGTGGTGGTGGATGAGGTGTTACAGCACATGAGCCAAAAAGTCTCGGCGAAGTCGGCTACAAAGGTCCTGCTGGCGCTCTGCCTGGCAGAGGGGAACCGACGGATGGCAGTGGAGTGTGGGGCCCCGTTGCGAGTGGTGGATGCTCTGCCAGACCTTGAAGGGTCAGTGGCAGAGCGGGCATTGGCGGCACTTGAGCTCATGTGCACAATACCTGAGGGAGCAGCCGAAGTGCGGGCCCATGCACTCGCGGTGCCAATGCTGGTGGCAACCATGGGGCGAATGGAGGGCCGAGGGCGGGAATATGCAATTAGTGTTCTCACAGCGGTGTATGGTGGTGGTGATGAGGACCATCAGGTATGGGAGGCGGCGCCACCCGAAGAAGTAGCGCGGGCGGTGGTCCTGGCCATGCAGCAGGGGGACTGTAGTGCTAGGGGGAAGAGGAAAGGTTCTCAGCTTCTTAAGGTTCTTCAAGAAAATGGGAGGGTTGATTTAACTCAGTAATTGTGATGCAAGTTATATATTATGATTATATAGTGTATGGTTTGATTCTATATGATTTGATGAGTATCAATTATGCACCCCTGATTCCCTGAAGGCCTGATTCAGATAAATCCCTTTAACAGCAGAATCTTCATCGAATTTCGAAATTATTATCTGGTTTAGTTCCTGATTATAGCAGTCCATGTTAATTTTCTTTTCATGATCTTTGTATAGTTAACTAAGCCTGCATGTACGGAAAAATATAGATCAAGTATGCTTGCTTTTGAATTTTTGATATATATATAAGGTGTTATGGACTTATGGGTGAATATATATTTATATTGCATGTATTGTTCATGAATTCGATAAAAGTAAAGTAACGAGCGGAATAAAGGTTATGTTCTCATCATTTAATGTTGAGTTCTTCGCTTTATTATTGTACGGAGAATAAGTTTGGATACTTCAAAATCAATAAATTTAGACAAGTCAAGTTTAGGTTTGATATGAGTTAGTGTTAAGGACTATGGTGGAAGAATGACAATAACATAGATTTTTGGGTATTGTAAATTTGTAACATATCATTTGGGACCTAGAAATGAAGTGGACAGAGACGAGTCCAAGTGAAATATGAACATTGGCTTCAAAAGAATCAATTTTTAGAGCCATTATTGATAAATGGGAGATATATATGATTTGTAATAAAGAAACAAATAGGATGAGAAGAAGGCATACGTCATAATTACGAGTCATAAATAATTTTGATTACGTTACGTCATTATTATCTTTATTATTAAAAACAAATTTTGATTGCAAAATATTTGAATTATTTTCTTAAAGTAAGTAGTTGTGATATGGGAGATATATATGATTTGTAATAAAGAAACAAATAGGATGAGAAGGAGGCATACCTCATAATTACGAGTCATAAATAATTTTGCTTACGTCATTATTATTTTTATTATTAAAAACAAATTTTGATTGCAAAATATTTGAATTATTTTGAATTACGATAAGCCAAGTCATTTGTCGTTTTTAAATCCCGACATCATTTTTTTTGATAGTTAGTGTTTCACGTTTAAGGTTGAACATGGCACATAAGTTGATAAATATCTTGATAATCCTTTGTCATACAAAAATAAAATGTTACCCTACTTTTTTTTTATGAAACGATAGCAAATTGAAGATTGTCTTTGATAATGCCAAAAGCTCCAAAAGAATAAAAAAAAATAAAATATCAAGCTACTGTTTTGTTTGGAGCTACATGCGAAGTTGCAATCATCTACTCTAATCCTAAAATAAGTAATTATATGTACGAGAAGTTTCCTCAAGCTGTTTAGATGAATGAGAGTAGTGTTTGACAAAATAACAGTCATGACAATTGATATTGGCCCCTATATAAAAACTTATAGGTTGCGATTTGGCGATTTGTGTATTAGATTAAGCTCAATAATACAAAAAGATACTCGTCATATTGGTAAATGTTTCACTACCAATAATAATACGAGTATTAGAGTCTAATATTATTGTGTACTGAAATCCATGAAAAAATTTGAGAAATTGCTCGGAACTATTAAAAAAAAAAAAATCCCATCACAACAAATTCATCATCACTAGGATGAAGTCTCTTCATCAACAAGCATTACATCAACATAACATTTACAATGAATGTTAGAATTGAAATCACATGTGGTGGGACAAAGTTAGGGTTAATCACAGGAAAGATTATGTACTGAGTCTGGTCTACTGGCACTACTGTAGTAGTGAGCATATGTCAGAATTAGGGTGACATAAAGCCAAAAAGATGACAATTACAGTTCAAAGACCTACAAATTTTATGAAAGCTCACACAAGATTCCTTCAGTACACAAATTTGGACAACTTTTTTGAAAGCTTAGAGTAAGCTCTGGACTACATTTGTCTCCCAATCTTCACATCTTTTGTTCCTATTTGCTAACTGGGAAATTGAATTTAATGCTCACTTCTTTTTGGGTAAATTTCTTAGAAATCACCTCTAACTCTTACAAATACTTCCACTTTTTGTTTCAATTCATGCCAGGAAAGGGAGTTTGTCTAGCTAAGGTGACCTATTTACCTTATTTCCACTTACTATCGCATAAAATATACTCCGTAGTGTATACGTTTAATTAGTTCAGATAAGTAAAAATTATTATAAAGGTTGATAAAAACTAATCAACTGAATTTACGGCTACATAAGTTCTACTCTGTAATATAAGTTCATATAAATAATTCTACTATGTCATACGGATTCAAATAATTAAGTTTAGATGTGTTTGATAAGTGAAACAAGATGTATTGAACAGGTGGGTAGGAGTGTACATCGAAAAAATCATCTTCAATGACATGTTAATTATTAAATTAGTTTGTCATGCACTCATTGACAATGTAATACAAGTATACAACCATCCAAAACTTGTTCAATACTCTGTTTTCATACAACTGATTTACTTATTTAGTAATGGGGAATAATACTCGTATCTAACATCTTATTAATAAAATCTTTAACAATTATATTTGAAAAAAACGCATTGTTACGGATTAAACAAAATCTCTCAAGATACATTTTTTTTATAACAAGTATGAAGTATAATTTACTACAACGGGCGTGTTTTATGTGCGGCTGACCACATCGTATAACCCATGTTATACTGATAGAGTAACTCATATAACACTGACAGAATAACCACTATGATGCTGACAGAGTAACTCCTTATTATACTTATTGAGTGATTAGCCCTTGAATAACAATTTAACCCCTACAACACTAATAGAATAGCCCTTATATTATTAAGTAATCCCGAGAGAGTAAATTATAGCTCAAGTGATTAGAGCTTCCTCCCGGTTTTAGGAGATCTTGGGATCGATTCTCACTATCCGCCTTTGTGGCTCTCTAAACACCATAAAAATAAAAGTAGCCCCTATAACCCTAACAAATTAACCTCATGAGTCACAAATCAGAGGTAAAACTTTGATAATTGGATTAATTGGATAGTAAAAGAGAAGAAGTTTATATAAATGAATGAAGTACTTTGCGATTGAGGAGTAAATGACCGACATGGATGTCATTTCAGGCATTTATGAATGATGTTTATAAATACGGAAGAATAATTGGGCATCTACTTTTTTTAGCTCGTACGACTTAAGGCGGTAGGCCCAATTAATGTACGGTATGGATCTAAGTTTGATACCCTTTAATTAAGGGCCCAGCCCAAATAGGGGATTGCTATTAAAGTTACTATTCCTTTTTTTAAAAAAAATATTTATTTTGAATTACTTCATCTGATAATTTACGGCTTGTCTTGTGTGCAGCTGACCACACTATATGACCGGTTGTAAATGAGCAAAGGAACCCTAATAACACTGTCTGTGTAACTCCTATAATACTAAATGAGTAACCCCTATAACACTCATCGAATAACCCCTATAACACTGATGAAGTAACCCCTGTAAAAACTGTCTAAATAACCCTTATAACACTAACGAAGTAACCCTCATTATGGTAGGTCACACGGTGTAGCTAGCCACATATAAGAATTTGTAAATAATGTATTATTTTGATATTTTTTTTTTTCCGAAGAAATGTATTATTTGATTTTTAATTTTGTTAATGTAATACAAGTAAATAATTAATATATTGATATATAAAACTACAAATTCAGTAATGATTAAGTGGGTCCATTGGCCACCAAAAGCCCAACCAGACATATAACCACCTAATGGGTCATGTTTTGGGCTTTGCCAATTGAGCATGCTGAGATGACTGGTATTGTGGTGTACACAAATGCTGGTTTAGTTGGAACCAAATAGAGGGGCAGTGAGCAATTTCTAAGAATTGCATATTCAACTTCTTATTTGGTTGGAATAAAATGGAGGAATTGAGACTTCATTCAAACTTGTCCCTCATCTTCCTTTTCTATAGTAAGTCGCAATTCTCATATCAAAGTAAAGGAATGAAGGTTTGAAAATGATTTTTGAACATGAGGTATTAAATTTGAATAATCCAATGAGTTTGTAGGTCATCGAGTGTGCCTAGCATATTGTGACCAACTTTCAAAAAATTAAAATTTCTCACCCTATTATCCTTCACGTCTCTCACACCATTTCCACCGGTCACCAAACCTAACCTCCCCCACTAAACCCAACCTCCCTCCGGCTTCTACTACCACCAGCCGGCATCAACCCTTTAATGACGTGTTTGTAAATATAAGTTAGGATCGAGATAAATAAATATAACTAAGAATAGGGAGACTACAAACATTGAAGGTGAGGTGGAAAGGAATGTTTTTGAATGAAATTTAGTGGGAAAGTGTTGATGTAAAAAGTGACCAACACAAATAGTCACCCTAAGCTAGCTAGCCAAGTAGCTAATGGTAATTAAGTTATACTTAACTACTTCTTAAGTAGCTCAATTATGGTAATTAAGTTGTACTTTACTACAATGTAGCTTAGGGTGAAGATATCCGATAACGTACGGCGTGGGACTTTTTAGGTGGTCTAGTAAATGATTGTTAGAAATATGAGATCTTATATATTTAGAAAATATAAATATGATAGGTATATATTTTCCTAATATCTCATAACTTTAACAATGGTCCTAACCCCACCAATTTTTATTTCGCTACCACTTTTAACTACTCAACTATTTAGATGCATACGTGCTAATATTGTCATCTGAAAAAAAAAATAATAAATAAAAAAATAAAAGAAAAAAACCTTAAATTACGATTATATCAATAACTTATCAGTTGAACAAACTCTCTTTTTTAAAAAAAAGAAAAGAAAAAAATGATAGAATTTTCTTTCCTATTTCACATTTAGGAGGTCGTGTGTTGAAGGCAATTTTTCCTAACCCACTAGAAGAAGCTTTTTGTGTGATCATGTTTAAAAGCACACCCGAGTATATTATTTATTTAATTAATAAATATACTAGTAATACAATACAGAAGGGTTGGTGCTAGATGGAGGATGTTTTGGATAAAAAGAGAAGCGAGAGGGAAGAGTAAAAAAATTGATAGTTATTCCATATTCCACCTGTATAATCGATTAACGTAAATACCGAATACAACTTAGAATAGTGGAAAGATTTGCATCTCACAACTATAAGGTTGTGGAATCAAACCCTATTAAAGGCACTTTAAGGTGGAAATTTCCTTATCCTTTCCCACCTTTCCTTCACTCTTAATTAAAGAGCTTAACTTACTAACCTGAACCAAGTTAACTCGTGAGCAATTTAGGCATGGTAAAACCCTTATCCTTAACTACCAAAAAGGAAAAAAAAAAAAAAAAAGGTTAGCGTAGGTCAAATACATGTAAGCCTTCATTTTTCAAAAAAAGACTAAAATAGAAAAGTGGTGGAGCGTTGTATTTATCTAGCCTTTCTCCTATGGCAACATATCCATTATGCCAAAAGACAAAGCAATCCATTTAGAATCCCATATTTTAAGGGAAATATTAAAATTTTCAAATTTACAATATCCTTACTTTCTAATTTAAGCAAATAACACGTGAAGACATTGTATTTGGACCCACCATAACAACAATAATTCAAATTATAAATTACAAATATCATCATTACTCCAAGAAACAAAGTTTCTTCGACATTTTCAAGATCAAAATCCAGCTAAATGAAAATGGGAAGAAAAAAACTTATGTTAAACTTTCCTACCCTAATCACAACAATTTTCTCCTTAATCATTATCTTATCATTTTTACCCCAAAATGTTAATGCCAAACCTCCACCAAACCCAGTCCAATGTAATGGTAAAGTATGCACACTCAAAAATGGTTATGGTGTTTGGGGTGATAGAAGAGATTGCACCTCTCCAAGCATAAGTTATCCAACTACTGAAGAAGAGCTACGATTAGCCGTCGCGAATGCTAATCGTAATAAACTCAAGGTAATCTAACATCTAAATTAAACCATTTGCTTTCGTATATTAATCTTAGGTTATTTAGACTTGAAATGAAAGTTTATATTTTCCGTGTAATATGATTTGTTACCGTTTACCTTATTTTTACTGATTTGAAATTATTTGATAAAATTTTATTGTTTTACTAGTGTTCTTTATGTTGTATATGTAGACATGATTTTTATTTTTATTTTTATTTTTATTTTTATGCTAAAGAAAACATAATGCAGGGAATCATGAATTCATGATTTTGTCTAATCAAAAAAGAATATTCATGATTTTGTGATTTACTACCATTTATATATGACATTTTGACTTTTGAATCCAAAGATATTATATGGTGCCTTTGACACACAACATCTTTGGCATATATAGTTCACAATTTACAATTTAATTTTACTGCATAATAAATCGAACCACGAATTACGAGTTATATTTTGAACTATAAAGAATATATATTTTTTTTAATAAAATTGTGAAATGAATTGTAACAGGTGAAAGTAGTGACTAAATTTTCACACACCATACCAAAATTGGCATGTCCTAGTAGCAAAACAAACCAGACAACGCTAATCAGCACAGAACGATACAATTCCCATATCGAAATTGATACGAAAAACATGGTCGTAACAGTCGATGCAGGAGTAAGTCTAAGAGACTTGACCAACAAAGTGGAGGGTGCCGCGTTGAGTTTAGTTGCGGCACCCTACTGGGAAGGGGTGACTGTGGGTGGCCTAATAAGTACCGGAGCCCACGGGAGCTCGTGGTGGGGTAAGGGCGGAGCGGTCCATGACCATGTTGTGGGTATTAGCCTAGTGGTTCCTGGGAAGGAGTCTGAAGGGTTTGCTAAAGTTCTTTGGTTGGAAGGCAATGACCCTCTTTTTAAGGCTGCTAAGGTTTCTTTGGGTGTTCTTGGGGTTATCTCTAAGGTATGTCAACTTCTTTCACTTGTTTACTTAATTATTTTTTTAATAATTAAATTGAACAACCTTTTTATTATATTGATCACATTTTTGGTTTAATTTATTATGTTTGTCGAAAGACAATTATTGCATATGTTTATGTTTAGGGCCAATTCATGACACATCCTAATAAAATAATGAATAAATGTCATAAAATATTAAACCATTCAAAAAATAAAACAATTATCGAATATGTCATTTTGTGATATATAGGTCATCAAAACAATTATTAAATTAATTTCATGATAGTCTACTGACCGTCATAATAAGGTTATACAGCTAATAGCTAAGAACATAAATCAAATTCTGTTTACATCAATACCATCTCTCACTACAAAAATCATTTAACATTAGACCCACCAACAACAAAAGATGAGAATGCCAGCTCATGCATAATGTTAGAAATACTTTAAAGTTTCAACCTTTACAATAATAATCATAATAATGGAGTACTCTCTATATATAATAATAATGAAATAGGTAGGAGTAGCATAAATTTAAACAAAGCTTGTTTGATTGATGATTAATTTAGGTGAAGTTATCATTGGAACCAGCTTTCAAGAGAAGTATAACCTATGATTTTACAAAAGATGATGACATCGAACAAATTTACGTAAACCACGCCAAGAAATTTGAATTTGGAGACATAACGTGGTATCCTTCAAAGTATACGGCTGTTTATAGATATGATAATAGAGTTGATATTAATACTTCTGGTGATGGAATCAATGATTTTCTTGGGTTTCAATCGCAATCTGTTTTAGTCTCCATGGCTACTCGATCAACAGGTAATTTTCTAACTCTTTTGTAATAATTAAGTGGTCGTTTAGTTGATTATAAGAATTATTAATTTTAATGAAATTAGAATTTTCACGAAGCATTATAAAAATTTGCCTAGTATTAGAGCTTCGACCTTATGTTTTGTCCAGAAATAAAACTCAATACATGTTTTTATGTTAGCCAAACAACCACTTAAGAAGCAAATTATGGAAAACATTTTAGAAATTACTTTTTGTTTTTTTTTTCCCCTAAGCTACCATCTTTATTAACTTAATATTAGCCAGTAAACAAATTATCCTTTGATTAATTGACAATTAAACCTAAGCTAGGACAGAAACAATCTCTTTTGGCTCATTTTCTTCCTTTAAATTTCCTCCCCTTAATGGTCACCTTTAAAGAATCAGCTATAAATATATACTAAAAAATGGTGTAGTCTCATCAGTACTATATGTAGGAAATTAAAATAGTCCGTATCGTTTAATTTAGGTGTACGCTTCAAGCTAAGCTTAGTATATACGGAGTACAAGTAGTTTTTTGCAACTTTTTATGTACGAGTATGTTATAAAAGTGTAGGAAGAAGATCATATTGTACGTTTTAGACTCACGCCCGTAATTGCTAAGTCTTCATTTTTTTAGTTGTTAACTTATAATAAGTGAACCATTTTAACATTTGGTGTAACAAGTAGTACTTTTTGTAGTTGTAGGGGTTTCACCTCGTAACCTAATTGAGTTCAGGGGTTCGACCTTTATCCTTCTCCTTTACCACAAGGGTCTAACATGCATAGTTGAATTGTTTTATGTGCAAGACAAGTCATGTAATTGTATCAATTCATGTCTCGTACATTATTATACATATGCTAATGTATGTGTTTTTTTTCGAATTTCGTGATTTATGTAGAAAAAACATTTGAAAATAGCAAAGATGAGAAAGGCAAGTGCACAATGGCAACAACATTTATGGCATACAAGCAAACCATAGCAAATGGATTAAAGAACAACAAATTAATCTTCACAAACTATCCAGTTATAGGCACTCAAGCCAACATACAAGCATCCGGTTCGTGTTTATACTCTTCTCCTCTAAGACTAGACCTTACTTGTGGTTGGGACCCTAGAATCAAAGGTCTCTCCTTCTATGAAACTACCGCGATTTTCCCTGCTACAAAGTTTGGAGACTTCATTAAGGATGTCAAGAAACTAAGAGACCTAATCACACCCCAAAAACTTTGTGGCATTGACATCTACAACGGCTTCTTAGTTCGTTACATCAAGGCCTCGGATGCATACCTAGGGCAACATGAGGACTCCGTCGTCGTTGATTTCAATTATTATCGCGGTGATGACCCTAACATCCCTAGACTAAACCAAGACGTGCTTGAAGAGATTGAACAAATTGCATTCTTCAAGTATGGAGCTAAGCCACATTGGGCTAAAAATAGAAAGTTGGCATTCTTAGGTGTGCCGAAAAAGTTCCCAAATTGGAATAAGTTTGTTGAGGTAAAGAAGCAAGTTGATCCTCAAGGTATGTTTTCGAGTGAATGGTCAGATGAAGTATTGTATGGAGAAAATAGAGAAAATGGAGATGGTTGTGCTTTGGAAGGGTTGTGTATTTGTTCAGAAGATAAACATTGTAGTCCATCTAAAGGTTATTTTTGTAAGCCTGGTTTTTTGTATTCTAATGCTAGAGTTTGTAGGTTTTCACAAGGTGAAATTCTAAGTTCAAACCTAGATTTAGGAGTTATATCATGAAATATAAAATGTGTAAATTCTTAGTTTTAATTTATTACTTCATAAGATGATATAATATTGTCAATATAATGCTACACTTTATTTGAACAATGATATGATATTGTTTTTGGTTACTTTTTTCTTCTATATTCTAGATTATTTATATGTTAATTAAGTGGTACTTATTTAGGGACCAAAAAGAATATGAAAAAGAAGTCCATGCATTTAGTTTTTGTTTGATTTGTTAAAAAGAATTTTAACAAAAACAAATGATAATTGATACTCCATCTAGATGTAATTCAATCTCATCTCAGGGAAGTTCATTTAGTGCTTGTTTGCTCTAAAAGATTTCTTTGTTAGAGAGTCACAAAGAACAACTTCTGTAGACGTGACTTAATTAATCTCAACTAATGTCGATCTCTCTCTTGCTCGTCGCCCTCTAGCTTTATTTTTGGATTATTTGTTATTGCATGTTTAAAGACTTCAAGCAAATTTCAAGTCCAAAACTAAAGCTATATCCATGATAAATGAGTGGACATAATATTTACAGGTATAAATTTCATCTATTAAAATTGTATTTTTTGGTTTTGATGTGTACTCATTTTTTTGGGAACCAGCAATGTACTTCATACAATTTTTATTTCCCCATCATCTTATTACTGTATACCATGTGAACAATCAAACTGTTTGACTACACTAATTTTTAAGGTACATTCTAAAGCTAGGGTTTTACTGCGTAAATTATAATTACGTATTCATCTATATGTATCAAGCGATTCAGGCCACCAACTATTGTAAAGTGGGTAGAATATAATGCCTCGATTTATAAATAATGTCATTTTGTGCGACTAAAAATATCATGTTATACCAATTCTATTCTTTTATTATGATAGATGAAAGGGAAATATGATGGTCCTGGACTATTTGATTTATGTTATTGAATTTATAGATTGCGACAACTCCTTATTTTTTGTAATGTTGATCTTTTTTTTACTGTGATGTGGTAATGTTCGTTGTAACACTAACAACTTGTGCATGTGTTGGAATTAATTCTAAGGTGTTATGTATTTGTGTTGCAATTTTAGATCACTTTTGAATTGTTTGTAAGTGCCGTTTGACTATTTTTAAAAATGAAATCATTTTAAAAAATAAAAAATAAAAAAAAAAACAACTTGTGCACGGATTGTTTAGATATGTACCATGTCGGATTTGGTTAAGCTTAATACTAGTTTAAGGGACTAAGTAACTAACCATCCTAGGTCTGCCATTGTATCGTACAATCAAGGATGAACCCTAATCAAATTAGGATCAATTCTAAGCCTATATGTATACAATCTAACAACAAGACAAATTCTGTAAAATAAAAGTTTAATATTAAATTATTATGAAAAAAAATAAAAGATTAATAGAATTACGAGTATATTGAAGGTTTAAAATATTTTCATACCGAATCGAGTCTAAACCGAATTACTAGTCAACTTTAATTTAGCCAAATTTCATTTGTAACCTAGAGTATTTTAGATTTTCACCATTAGTCCTGTAAAATGGTATGTATTAATTAGCTTACAATAATATTTTATTTTATATTTTTTGACAGGAGCTTACATTAATATTAACAATACTATTCATCGTCTAACTATTATCATTACTATCGGATTGGTTTGACTTTAAACAATTAATTATATCTAGCTAAACATACATTTATGCTTCGTACTTCCTAACTCTTTTCCCCAATATACATTATATTTTTAACTTGTCTTGAACACTATGAATGGTCCTCATGCCTGAAATACGAAGTAATACATTGGGTAGATAGCTGGCAAGAAAGGGAAAGAAGAATTTGAAAGCTAAGGAGTACAATGGTACAAACATTATTGTAGGGGGTACTTAAAGAGTTGTTCCATGGTGCATCTCATGTAGATAGCTAGAGATCTTGCACGGACAACTATCACAAAAAATAATTATCTCGTTTACATCATTGTTTTCTGTGACTTTATATAAATTCCAGAGTACCATAAAATAAGCGAAAAAGGAACACATACAATTTGGATGCTTAGGGCACTCTTTCACTTTAGTTTTAGTAGCTGCACTAGTACAAAGCGAACAAAACGATAAAGTGTTGGGGGGTACTCAAATAATAAGGAGAGAGAAGATGCTTACTTCTATTTTGGTGATGTGCACATGAACAGAATTGTGAATCATTTGTAAGTAAAAATATTATTTACTGTGTTTTGTAAATTTGCATATTTTTTTGGCACCACCACCCAATATAAAAAGAAGACGACTTAGGTTGTTGCTTTTTTTTTTTTTCCCCTAATTTAATCGTACTAATGGAGTACTAAGCGCTTTTTAACTTTGTCCTTTGTAGTGTAGATCGATTGTATTGGACATGGACAACCCTTTTTATGACATTTATCTTAATTTCTAAGAGTTCTTTTATTTTTACAGTAATCTTATTATATGCGCGTGATGTCGTGATGTATACATCTATAATTTTATATGGAAATAATGTTCTTACCTCTATTCCTAAATGTTCTTTTCCTTTTGATCAATTCCATTTTGGCAAGGAATACATACCCAATTTATCCTTATCCAACTCATCATTCTTATTAACTTAATTGCAGTACTTCAGTAGATGATATAATATAACTCACTTACATTATTGTTACTCGTACTTGTTATGGGCAGAACATAGGGTTTGCCTCCACACCCAAATTTTTGAAAAATTTTATTCAAGGTAAACATGTTAAAAAGTTATATGGACATAGGGCAATTTTTACCTAGTCTCCCCAAAAAGTCTAATACAAAACTCGGTCCCCTGAAAATAATTTTCTAGTTTCGCCCTTAATTATTTGGACAATTAGTAATCCACAATCACTTTTTTCTTCGTTGCCCTACCTTTATACTTTGTCCTTTTGAGTAAATTCTCGTGCAAATAATAAATGTCAAAATTTTCAAATTAGTTGTGCAAATAGTAAGTGTTAAAATTCTCAAGAACATTATAGGACAAAGAATATAAAAAAAATATATTACCATCACTATAAATTTTCTATCTGCTAATTATTTGTAGAAGCAATCATTGCTAATGAGAAAAAAAATCCACAACACAGTCCAAAATTCCAAATATGGCCAGTAAATTGACAGGACCATTTCAATTACCATTAGAAAACAGTGAATTGAAGGTTCCAATTTAAGCTTTACAGACCTTTGATACATGAACAAAACCTATATATGTAAATTACATGACCATTGTTACAAAAGTAAAGTTTCTATACTTCTGTTACATAAAGTTACTACAATCTCAGGTTTTATTCAAAAGTTTCAACAAAACATTTTAATTAATTAAAACAGTCATTAAAATTTAAATCCAACCCACTCTTTTCTCCAAAAGGGTTGCTGTCCTACAATAGCCTCACCCTAATTTATCCAACAAAAACAACTGTATGCTAAATCTTCTCCTTGCAGAAATGCAACTATCTTGATGGAACTGCTTGACTAATTTATTTATAATCAGAAGGCCTTAAGCTCCATCAACTGTCCTCCAAAATGCGCCGATAGTCAGAGTTTCCTCTGCTTTTCGCGCTCTTTGCCAGAAGGGTTAGGCCTGTTATGCCGAATGACTTGCCTCTTGGCGTCTCCTCTAGGCTTGGCTGGTCTTTCACGATGAGTTCCCCTTGGCCTCAGTTCACTTGGCCCGATCATATAGTCATTCATCACCTCCACACTTAACTCGCTTGGATTCTGGTTCAATCTGCAAACTAATCTCTCAGGGATGGGAGCAACAGCCCTCTCTTCACACCTGACATTCCCCCTTCTCAGAAAATTAGGTGCAGCATCTGTCATACCTTGCAAAGGGTTGACATAGGAGGGACGTGAAATGACAGAGATATCCCTCCCATTCTGCAGGGGAGAATCCATTTGTTGTCTTTGAGGTCGGAGGACTCCACTTTGAAGGGCAAAATGGGAGCTCTCCATGTTCCGCTGCCCTTGCAATGTCAATGGAATGTGCCCTGCAAACCCTGCATTATTATTCCTGCCAATGCTGGACCCATCACTCTGAAATGATGGTGAAAAGGGAAGGGCTGTGGGAATGGCAGCAGGATAACAGGGATGACGAGAGTTGTCTTGCACATCCGGAGTTCTACCATTCTCCATGAAGGGCTGCCTTGAGCTTGCAGGCCGCACCATGTTTTGAGGGCCCAAAGACAAGGTTGCATTTTGCATTTGTTTTGCATTATGCATTTTTGCTGCATTTTGCATTAGGTTCAGTAAATGCATTGCAGAAACAGCATCACTGGTATACTTATCAGTTGACTTACCAGAACTCTCTCCAACGCTATAACCATTTGAGAAATTAAGGCTCTGCTGTTTTCCGCGGCTAGCAGCAGCAGAGGCATTGAAATTCAAAATGCTGCCAGATGTCTGATGATGGAGTTTCCCTTTATTTAGAGCATTGGAGCCTTGGGGGATCATCTGCGGGTTTGCAATTCCTAAAGGCATGCTTCTTGTCACCACAGAAGGCCATACACTGGAGGCATCAGTAGTATTCTGCCTCGGTGCACTAGGTCCAAGTCTATATGACTCCACTGCTTGGAGAAAACTCGGAGGGTACCTTTGTGTTGCTCCCAAATTAATTGTCCCATTCCAATTGTTTAGAGTCAGATCACAGGTAGGGTAAGGGGGACCGTGCTCTTGGCCCTGAGAAAGAGAAAGAAACCTAGCAGAAACTGGGTTTTCTCTAGGAAGACAGCTTGGGACACTCTGAGAATTCCTGTTTAAGTCTGGAATATGACCTGCATTTCCATTAACCATACTGCTTCTAGCATCAGTAGCTAGTGGCGTTTGCATGCTGAGAAAATGGGGTTGTCCAAACTTTTGCCAGCTTTCTCCATATGAACCATTGGTTCCGTTATCCCTGATGCATCTTCCAGAACTACCAGAAGGTGATGGATTATGCTGTTTCTCTTTACGGTCATCCAGTTTTCCCAGTTTTCTCTCGTGTTGATTCTTAGCCAACAGCAAAACAATATCCATGGGTATTTCATCAGTATCACCTTGTTCTGTTACTTTGTCATCTGTTGGGATACTATTGATATCAATATCATGTACACGCCCTCGAACTTCATTGGTCGGTGCCCTCTGATTAACATCTGAGCTAGTCACCTAAAGATACATAAACAAAATATCATCATTGACAGACTAATGAGTGTGCAGAGATGCTAGTCATAAATTTCATTGAAAATCAACCAACAAATAGGAAAGAATCTGGAACACTTAAATATTTGAGCTAGCAACCTCTAAGGGCTCTAACCCGATCCAAAGTTATTGAGAGTAACCCAAACCCAATACAATACGAACAAGTACTATCTGATTTTCCCCTTTTATAATATATTTGTACTTATATAATAATATTTTTGTAGTTAGTATATAATGGTTTACATAATTTTAAAAATATATAAAGCTTGACCTGAAACCCAAATATAAACCCGAACCCAATCCATGTACCTATATTTCCAGCTCTACTTACAATTATAGTTAAGTGATATCCAGAATCTACAACAGAGGGCATATCTGTAGGAAAGTTAAATGTGAAAATTGAGCTAGGAAATCAACTGATTATCAACTCATCTTTTCAACAAATATAAATCATATGATAGGTTCAAAAAACAACAGATTAAAAGCAGTAAATGTA
Source organism: Chenopodium quinoa (assembly GCF_001683475.1). Taxonomy (NCBI): domain Eukaryota; kingdom Viridiplantae; phylum Streptophyta; class Magnoliopsida; order Caryophyllales; family Amaranthaceae; genus Chenopodium; species Chenopodium quinoa. The sequence goes on from NW_018745272.1 coordinate 227,930, forward strand.
CTAACTGTATTTCATGTCATAGATAAATTACACATCAAAATTCATTGCAGTTATTCTGCAGCATAGATTCCAGACATGACTAATTGAGCTTGCAACAGCCAACAAATAAATAGCATAACAAAAATGCAGAAGATTTATAGGAGAAAGTAAGTGGTAAAGAAGAAGGCACACAAACCTGCAAACGCATATCCCGTGCCAGAGAACTGCCCTCTTCGGCTTCAGGGGTCATGGCTTGCTTCCCCTTCAAATTCGTCTTTGCACCAATGCTTCTCTCACCATTTCCATCAAATGGATTTCCTGTATGAGGAGTGCGGCTAACATCAATAGTCCTAGAATCTACACTAGCCTCCCCAACATTATTTCTGTTATCTTGATGTTTTCTCAAACTGCTGCCGTCAACAAGCATAGGTTCTGCCTGAGATGACGAAAGAGATAACCCATTTTCCCCTGGAAGATCACACGCCTGACAGTTCCTCTTAATAAGATAGTTTCTGGAGAAGGGGTAAACATTTTCAGAAGAAATTTGATCCTTCTGGGCAGAGATTTTCTCGGCATCGACATCTTTTTGGGTGGCTGCAGAGTCTTTGGTATTCCTGTTTTTACAGGGAATAACAGAACCTGCCTCCTTTCTTGGTTGATGGAGTTTGCCTCTCTTCTTGGTCATAACTGAACTTCTCTCAATTAACTGGTCAGAATAATCACTTTTTCCAGGCAGAATCTCAGAAGATTTCCCTTTTCCATTACCTGCTGATCTGGACATGATCTTTTGCCGAGATAATGAAGAAGAACCATCATGGTCCAATTTACTCTTCTTGTTCCTCTTCTCCTGCAAAGGAATTCTAGACTTGCACCGCCTTTTTTCCAAAGCCTTAGAGATTACCTCCGTTGATACATCATCTGAATCAGCTGCATACTCTGAATCAGGTTTAGAGATTTCAGTAGTTTCAGTAACCTTCTTGGTTCCATTATTTGAAACCCTGATGTCTATAGATTTTGATCCCTCATCCTGAGAACCCACCTTCTTTCGTTTGACATTCTCATCCAGAGAATTAGTCACAGAAGGGTTTTTCTTTCTCCCCCTGGAAGAACTTTGGGTTTCGTTTAAACCCAATAAATCACTCAGAAATCGTACCTTAGGATTTTTACGGCGCTCAGCCCCCAAATAATCGTCATCATCTTCACACAACACATCATTATTACTATTAGTAATCATGGGCTCGATATTTTCATCATTTGGAGGTTCTCCACCACTATTAGTAACCATGGGCTCGATATTTTCATCATGTAGTGGTTCTCCACCACTATTAGTAATCATGGGCTCGATATTTTCATCACATAGAGGTTCTCCACTACACTCATTTAAATCTGGCAAGTTTACTACACGAACTCTTCTGTCATTAATAGGTCCGTTAGCTAAACCAGCTACCTCTACTCCCATATCATTGGTTGCTAATTCTGCACGTCTGTCCTCTGAAGAAGCCTGTGTATTTACTTGACAGCTTTCAATGGCATACTTCCCATTGTGGTTCGCATATCCTTGAGAAGGTCCGGCTTCAAATACCTCCACTCTATTGCCCTTCTGAAGATCATTGATGACTGCATCTCCATTGCATCTTGATCCAAGTTCAACTGCTACAAAATACAATACTATCATCATTATCACCAGCAACCAAATAACAAAGAGACAAATAAATACAACAGCCGCATACAAATCCTCAAAGAATACATAATGTAATGTGTACTACCTTTACTACTGGTTGCAAGTGTAACTTCAATTTCGCCATTAGTTCTCCGAAAATTCTCTTGGCTTGAATCCTTGAGAAAGCCATTTTTCCAGGCTGAGAAAAAAAAATAGCATACAATCTATTTTAAATTCCGTTTCATATAATTGCAAGGTGTAATAATTAAATTTCACAAGAGTTACTGAATTTTGAAAACTTTCCTTTCACAGTCTGCCTTGCTTTCATTTTCATTTACAATTGGACTAAATAAATTAACCGCTATAGCACAATGGTATGGTATAGGGAGTGTTTTTAAGGCTAAGAATATATAGATTGCTTGTAAAAAAATTAAAGAAAGGAAGAGTTGAGCATTCAGGAAACCTGAGGGGAATGTAGGCTCGTCTTCAACATGAGCTTTGCCTTTTCCTTTTGGATCAGCACACACATTGAATGGAGAATAATTTCTGTTGTTGTTTGAATCAATAGAGGTATTAGCTTCAGCATTTCGTAAACTAGAAGCATTGACCTTTGAGAATTGCCCTACTAGAGACACTGAAGTATTTGCATTTTCTTCAGTCTCATGAGCTTTTTTATCATCGACACCAGTTTCTGGGACACAACTCACACATTTCCACCACTTAAACTTGGGAACTATCATAGGTGGCAACTCCATAGACAGTGGTTCGGTGGAGTCCTTCAGAGAAAACGGATAGCAAAGTTTTGGATCCCTTTTGCGAACTTCTGATACATATCCACTGCAGAAAACAATATTAGAAACTTTAGACCAGTAATATTTTTAAAACAAAATGTAGCCAACAAAAACAATAAATGCAAACGAGCTGGCGTGTGCTAGAAGACACATACAATCTTTAAATAATAATGACTAACAGACAATTGAGTAGAACAAATATGTAACTTGTTATCATTAGTTTCGTCGGTTTTTCAGTAGGCATCAGTTACATGCAGACAAGGCACCACAAAACATGCTGATTTCGAGCTGCAAAGCAAAACAAAGAAAAAACCTAATCCGAAACTTATGCAACCTTCTGCAATATAATAGTACTCGGATTTTATTTGGAAGAGCAAAAGAAGTATAATAGATCATAAAGTCATCACTGAAGAAAACTACACAGTTGAAGGCCAAAAGATAACTAGAGGCCTGAACTGCCTGAATCTTACCGTATGGAAAAATGGCTGCAGTTTGCTGTAACCTCGTCATTTTTCTCAGCAGTAGGGCTATTCAGAGGTAACACATCCATTGGAGCACGCGGTTTTGTGGATTTGGTAGCAAGACTAGAGTCACTTTGCGGATTTAACTCCCCGACAGCACTAGCCATGTCGAATTGTCCCAACTTACATAAGCCAAATCTTCAGAAGTTTCCTGATGAGATCCCTAGAACCAAGTAAGAGAACAAAGCCTTAGATATTGCAGATTCGCCAGGAAAGTACTAAACATTAAATTACTATGACCCCATTCTCGTGAACTCATTAAGATAGAAGTAGGTCGAAGAGGTCAACTGCACCTAGAAACATATACAAGTTTTGGGTTGTATCATAAAGATACAACAATTGTTTGGTAATCGAAGATATCTAAAGGATCTCATTGATATTAATTGAGTCTGAATTATTAGTCTCTAAGTCAATAAAGTAGTCAAAGGGTTTAACAATAATTGGACATTAACTGAAGAAGATCATATAATCAAACAAATATGGTAGAAAATAATTACTTCTTTTCCTCTCTTATATGAAAATCAAAATAACATCTTGGGCCATCATTTGATTACATGTGAGCTTGAATCTTGTTGGACTAATTATAAACTTTGATATAAAGGATTAATTTTTACATAAGAGAAAATAATGGTTATCAATCAAAGACATCCTCTATGATCAAATTCGATATCAATCAAGGACATCAAAAAACCCCACATGAAATCATAGAAAGAATCAAGCTAGCTATACGATATATAACTCGAAAAATGAAAAGGAAAAGGCCTATCCTAGAAAAGTAAATCAAAATCAAAAGCTAACACGATGTCAATGTTGAAAAATCATACAAAAGAGCCATAACCATTAGTTTGAAAATGAAATAAAATGTGTGGCCCGTCCCCCTCAATTAGTGGCTTGACCTATGAATAGCACATACGATATGACAGCGGAGTGCGACGCTAACTAATAAAGGCTTCAATTGAAGGACTCACTCAAGAATTATAGATTCAATACAATTAAAAGAAGCTAAAAACTATATGATGAACCCAATCAAATGAATTCAACATTGAAAAGTACAAACCCTAGATCTCAAATGATAGGCAAAATCGATACCAACCACCACAAAATCCAACAAATTCGCCGATGATTATCAAATTAATGTAAGTGACTAATCAAGCAACCAACAAGTGAAATGAATTGAAAATCTTATCGAATTCGATTCGATAAGGTGATTAGGGTTTTATTCAAATGAAAAAGGAACCATTTTTCACATAAAATATAAAAACCATTGAATTATCCAAAATTGAGAACACCCCAAAAACCCAGTTCACACAACAAAGTTTAAGCCTCATTAGTCAGAGAAAGGTGTCAACTTTAATATTAGATTATCAAAAACTTAGGGTTATAACCCAATTACCCAGAAAATATAATAAAATCTAGGGCTTCCCAAAAAAAAAAAAAAAATGTTAGTCCAAAATAATAATTATTTTTATCATCATCATCAATAAATTTACTGAATTTACATTTTCAATAGGAAAAATAAAAGTTTAAGAGCAAAGAAAAATAGTACAAACTACCAAACAAAATAAAATTAGTAAAGTTACAATCTTTAATCCCAAAAAAAAACATGAAAAAAAAATATATACAAAGATGACTATAGCTAAAATTTATAATCAAATGAACAAAAACCCAAAAGAGGAGAGAGAAAAACTGACCTGGGTCAGCTGAGAAATGAGGCAAAAATCAATCGGGTCGGGTTGTCGGGCTTGACTTGGATCTGAAACGGCGCCGTTTAGAGTTCTTTCATCATCTACTAGCTCAAAGCTGAGAGCTTTAATTAATTAATATGAGATGAGATTATTACAAGGTGTTTGTATGAATTTGAGGGAGAAATTATTGCTAAAAACCCTAACTTTTATATGGGTTTAATTTTATTTTTGTTGGGTTTTAATTTAGAGATGAGGTTTCGATTCTCCAAAGAGGAGAGAGAAAATGCGAAAGAGAGAGAGAAAGTGTAGTGAGAGAAAATGGAGAGACTGAAAATGAGATAGAGAGAGAAAATGGGTTAAGAGAGAGAAATTAAAGAAAGAAAGAAAGACAGAGGCTTCTATCCTTTTTTTTTTTATATATTTATTTATTAAGTCTAGTTGATGTTGTTTGTCCTTGAAAGGTGGTTTTGTTGTATTGAACTACACACATCTCTATGTCCCCATCTAACCCTCCTTTTTCCATTTATTTATACTCAGAAAACTTATTATCGAGTCGAAAAATTATTGTAAGTCTGTCTCACCTACATATTACGATTTCTGGCTATGTATATACCCTTTGTGTACCGTTAACTAATTTTTCTCAAAAAAATACTCAAAAATAAAAATGATGTATTACCATTTAATAAATCATCAAAGGGTAAGTAATGGAAAAAACTGTTATGTTTTGATGTATTTTTTTATTAAAAAAATTTGATAGGACATGTCATGTTTAATGGATCATACCATACATGTTTTTAGAGAGAGAATGAGGAAAGAGAAAAGAGAAGAAAAAGGGAAAAGAAAAGAAAAGGTGTCAACTATTCAATTTTCTCTCTCTATCTGGCTACTACTGTTCGACCTTAGCTAGTGCGTTCTTATCACAATCCATTTAATTTTAATTTTTAAAAATAATATTATAATATATTTATTTAGAAAGTAAATTTAATTGAGAGAAGAAATGAGAAAAAGAAAAACCCTAGAAAGTGTGTTTCACGCGCCATCTTGTCAGAGTTTGGCATTAGATGCCACACATCCCCACAAATCAGGTACATGATTGGAGCGTGTGGGCCACGTGCTTTTGGGGAGAAGAAATAAGGGTGTGAGAAAAAAAGTTGGGTTGGTTTGTCCCACCAACCCTAGATATTTAAGGTAAAAAAACCCTAAATTTGTGGCAAGTGAAATCTAACCCTAAAACCTGGGGCCTTTAAATAGGGTAGATGTTAATTTTTTACTGTTGATTTTATTGGGGTAAAAAAATTACTTGTAGATTTTTAAAAAGGTGGTAAATTTATCTTTGGGTGTGGGTGAAAAAATATTTTTTGAGAAACAAAAAAGTGGGGAGTTGTATAAGGTAAGGTCGGCCAACTATATATTTGCATGTGCTAAGTGCATAGTAATTTGGAACTCTTAATTACAATTGTGGTAATGATGTACGTATGTGGGTTTCTTTTTGTGCATTGTTATTATTGTATTCTTGTAAGGTTTTTAATTTAGGTGAACTAGTTACATGTACAATATATGCTTGTGTGGTCATTTTATGAGATATGAGAACTTGGTCATATACTTGTATATGGTCATTTTTATGTGAACTTGTTATAAGCAAGGTTAATAGAGATATCTTGTGTGGACATGAACTTTGGATGGATACATGAGTAAAAATTAGATCAAAAGGTATGTATCAACGTGATGCACGCATCTTTTTTTTTTTAATTAGATAGAAAATTCTGAATGTTGTAACAAATAGAAGATAAGATCACGAGATAATCACCTATCTTACAAATACAAATTATTTGTATTATGATATGACAGCTAATATTTATGCTGTAACATTTAATTATTGCATATTTTATTAAAAGTTGTATTTGACACACAATTATGACGTGTTCGTCGTTTTGGGAAGCTTAAATATAATCACAATGGATATGATTCGGAATCACAAAAAATGAATTATGTATGGTAATATATCAAGAAGATGAGAAATAAATCAAATACAATTAAATCTCTATTGATTTGAGCTGTAAATAATAATTATTGTATATCAACAGCTCAGCATACATTATTGTAGGGTAATTAAACCCTCCCCCCACCATCTGGTCAACATACACTGCATGTTAAGCTCTTCCCCTATCCCTTCCAGGTCAGCATAACATACATTGTATGGTAACCCCCACCCCCAAAATCAGCTATATACACTGCATGAAAAACCCTGTCCTGGCCCACCCCAAGTCAACATATATATACTGCATGCTAACCCCCACCCCCGCCCCTCTAGATCAGCATGGCATGAACTGCATGCATGGTAACCACCATCCCCGAAATCAGCAAACATTGCATGGTAACTCCTGCCCTGCCCCCACCCCCATCCTAACAAAGATATTACTTTTACTATACAATCCATCCTTGATTTGAATTGTAAGATAGTTATTCAAAATTTAGATCAATCTAGATGCTAATATAATATCCCTCAAAAAAAAAAAAAAAATCATGTACGTTCAATGCATGCAGTAATTTGAGTTTTATGCAACCTAGTAAAATGAAATGTAGATTACGTACAATAACTTATTTTTAATAACAATTTTAATAAAGGTCATCTATAGACTATATAGTTAGTCTCATAATTACAACTCTTGTACGTGTTAAGTTGTACACAAACTTTACAAAATACCTCCATGCATAATACGTAGATTTAATAATTACAAGCGAGGTAGTGATTAGCGTGAGTTAGATCACAGATACCTTAGTTGATAGATACGTAGTTTATATAATAAGGCACGATGATCTTAATTACCGGCTTCATATATATGGTAGGATCGTAGATCTAGCTAGCATTATTATGTTATGTAATTATTAATGTATTACTTTAATATCATCATATATATTCCTTTTTCACAACTATAGCATAAAACCAGCAGATCATCCTAAGTTTTATGAGTTTAAATATGAACTATGACTGATAATAATAGACGTACGATTTTATACATCTTAGAAGCAAGTTCATTATTCAGGCCTGTATGTACATTGCAACAAACATTTAATCGTACATCATCGTATTCGCCTCGCTGAGGGGCCCGTTCCCTGTAGATTTGTTCTTTAATAAATATTACACGAAAATTATAAAGGTTAGCGTATAAAAGTAGATCGATGGATGAGCGTGGATCCCAACTTTAAAGAAAAATTCCGTATCCAATTAAAAAAAAAAAAAAAAAAATTCGTATTGTGAATTGGAGTATTATTTTATACCGTGGTATTGTTAGAGAAGTCAACCGTGACTATCTTTTCTTTCTTTTTCTTATTATTACAACTGAAAGAAAATATAATTGGTTACAGAATGATAAAGCTTATAAGATGAACCAAATCTGAAGGCACGCAATATACTCCGAAATTGTCGTTAATTATAAGTGAAGTGTATTGCAATTATGAACTACGGAGTACAACTCAGTATGTACTATGTAGTGCATGCAAAACTAAAATTGCTACTTGCTACTGTAGCTACTTTAATTGCATCATATTTATGCTAAATCTACTTTTTTCGCTCACATTGATAAAGTAAATTTAATCAAACTAGTAATATGACAACTAAATCCGACCATGAGCATTATCACACAATAATAATTTATTTTTTTCCAAAGGATCCAAGCGATAAAAATTTGTAGGCTATGAATATTAGTTTACTGTATATATGTAAAGGCAAAATCACCGTGCACATTACATTGTTCGACGTGCTTCTTAGATCTTGTAACGCAAATAAGTTCCTGTAATCTAGTCAGAAGTTACCTAATTTGCTAACTAACTGAAACGAATTAAAGTATGATCATAAAACCAACATAGAAATAAAAGAAAATTTCATAAACAGTTGGACCACAATATATAGACTAAATATATAACTTATTTGTGTCCCCATATATTGATTGGTATACGGTGATCTCAGTGATTTAGGTTAGAGGTATAGAGATTAAAAGATGAGCCTTAGCTTCGATTCTGTAATTATTTAATTATGGAAGGTAGTCCACTTAATTTATTTTGCAAAATATAACTCGATCATTTGTCTATAGTATCAAGTGAATATTGATCTAAGGATGAGATTGATTGTGGTTTTGTGGAAGATTTAGAAAAAAAATATGTAGTGGGGTCATCAAATTATAATTGAAATATTATTGTTGGTGTAGTCTTGTTGTTAATTTTATATATACTCATATGTAATTTTGAATAATTTTAGTACTAAGTATGGTATTATGTACATTTCAAAAAAAAAAAAAAAAAAAAAAAAAAAAAAAAAAAAAAAAATTATAATTCGTATGGGGTCAATTAACCCCACAAATCCTAATGATCCTACATTCCTACATATTACCCTGATTGTGTGGTAAAATATCACCTCAATTTCTTGTGGTCTAGAGAACGAGTCTTGCTCGGATTATTCCGTAATACTTGAATAATTTTCTCATAGTCCCCGTCTCTTGTTTGTAGACCTTTCTCTTGACACCCAAAAAAAGACAATACTATAGCATTTATATACCTTTTATTTTATTTTAATTTCTTACTAGTATGTCATAATCTATATGAATTTCAATTTGATTTATTTGAGTATTGAGAATTTGAGACCAAAACATGTTGCATTATATAAGCTTGCATTGCATTGTGCATCATCAATCATCGTAACTCTGTTAAAAGTAACATCATTGGTGAGACTGGATTTAGCTTAGGTCTTCAAACCGGCCAATTCTTTATTTGATTATCATTATAATAAGACATTAATTAATTATTTGTAAAGGAACTCAATTCGAGAGTCAACACTACGATGATGATACCCTGAACAATATTTTTTTTTTTTTTTTTGGGGGGGGGGGGGGAATTATAACTTAAACAAAAAACCCTTATTTTTTACTATCTCAATGACATGCATGTGTTCATGATGAAAGTTGGCCAAATAAAATAAACCAATTTGACCTAATACTAATAGATTGGATTGAGAATTCAACCTATTTAATTAAATGGATCAATTTGAGCACAAGCCTCTTTAATTAAATGGGGTTTGGTTATGTTTGAATTTCGAATTGAAAGTAGCGACCCGTCTAACTCGCTAATATAATTAGTGGTTGCGTTTATGTACTTAGCTCGTTTATATTTTCTTGCAAGTTAAAAAAAAATTAATATGTTGATTGCTCATTTGCAATTTCTAGTTTAAATATACATAAAAAAAAAAAAAAAAAAAAGTGAAAGTTTCCATCAAATTTCAACCTATATAATAGCATGACCGAGTTGGAAATTTCAATTAATTTAGATTAATTAACAAGTTGGGTTATAATTGAGACTTGTCAACGCCTTTTTATTTTATTTTATTTTTTTTAACGGGGATAGATTCTCATGACTTACTCTAAAGTGTGGGTGAAATATTACAAAAAGGCAACTATAACTTTACTGATGGACCACATACGCTCACTTCTTAATTATGTGCCCTTGAGATTGATCCCATATTTGCCAACTTATTTCCTTTTTAGCAACATCTCCAAAGGGGGGCTCCAATTTCAACATTCTTTCTCTTTCTTGAGACTCATTATTGAATACACATTGGAGTAACGAATAAAAAGTCACTTTAAATTGTACTCCTAAGTTGATCAAACCTATAAATATTTTTGGTAAAAATACTCTCTTAGATAGAACTATATTACGAGTAAAAGTTATTGTATCGATCATTTGTGTCAAATGATGGGTTTACTTTATTATTATATACTCCGTAGGTAAACTTCATGTGTTATTTTCCATTACACGATTGTCATTCTTCTCATTTCCCTCTTAAAACATACTTTGTACTGTACTATGAACAAAAATCATTAATCATATATAATCCATTTCTATAAAGTGGTAATTTTTTTTAACTTACATATATATTATAAGACAGATTTACTATACCTTATTATGAAATAAATCTAATGTCTTTTAATCTCTACTTTAAGTACGTAATGACTTGATCAACAACGACTACTTAATTACTAATTCATGTACTCGGATCCATCCATATCATATTAAAAAAGTTTCGGATTGGATCCAATTATTTACAAGTATTTATATACCCATGAGTTTACTTTGCCCAAGATCGAGTCGATTAGTTGTAACTTTGACCCGATCTTGACCCACCCACCATTACTCATTGCTAATTGGTAAACTAATTAGCCGGTTAACTGAATCGACTTGGGCTCGGGCTCGGACTCGGATTGAGTCAATTGGATTAATTAACCAAGCTAATAAATAAAGAAGTCGTTTAGTAGGGTAGTAATGACTTTTGCCTAAAAACATAGGGGGAAAAAAATATTACTCCGTAAAATGACAACAGTACAGTGGATTCTGTAACAGTGGTCTCACAGTGAATCTGTCGCACATAATAAAAGTCACGCTGTCATCCTTAAAATTTTGGGGGGCCCCCTTTTGTCAGTCCTTTTCTCCAATTGGACGCTTGGCATCTGCATAAATCCCTTCCATTTATTATTTTTTCATTTAAATTTTTTATACAAATTATTACTAAATTAGTACTCTGCGATACACGGATTAAAAAAAATATTGGAATGCAATAACTTATTTCTGTTATTTATTTCTCCGGACATACTTATAAATTAAATTATAAAAACATATCTATCATCATAAATTACATATAAGTAAAAAAATATAAAAATGAAAGCCGACCAATCTGATCTAATCAAACCATATGCATACGAATTTATATGTCATCTAAGAGTTCGATATACAAATTAAAAATACTTGTAATTTAAATAAATAGAAGCACCTTGAAAATACAAAACAAAGAAAATATTTACCGACAACATTAGTTCATTTTTTTATAGCAAACATCCATATTATTAATACATGACTTCATAGTTAGGTTATTTGCACAATCCTTAGTTAAGAAAAAAAACACACACACATACACAAAATAACATTAAAACCTTAAAAAGATAAAAATAATAATAAAAAAAAAAATCGTAGTTACCGAAAAAAAATTACGGAGTATTATTTATTTATTAACACGGTTAAAAGATTGAAATGAAAATGATTAAAAATAACCAAAAATATATATGATATCATAAGTGCATTAGAAGGGAATTTTTTTTATGAGAAAGCGAACGTATACAGTTTGGAGAGATGATGATGTCAACAATTTTCTATTTTAGTAATAGTTAATAGATATTACTCCGTATTATTATTATTACTTCCTCCGTTTTTTATTAAATGTATCATTTTTGAAATTACAGATTCAGAGGGTCCATATGATAGGAGTTAGATAGAGAGAATCAATAATCAATAACTACATACTATAAGCGAAATCAGAAATGACACTTGTCATTTTCTGGTTAAAATTTTCCCGCCCTTTTGTTCTTTCCTTTTTCTTTTTTTTTTCTTTCAAATTTTAATAACATCCATTTTATAACCTACATTAGTACTAATTTCCATTTTGACAGCATATTTAATCCAATTATACTCAATTAATTTTTTTTTTTTTTTTTACATATATTCACTTTATGTACTAGGAAACTTTTAGTTACAAAAATACTAACATAGATTAAAAATAAGATATTGGAATATATTATTATCCAAGATTATTATAATATTATCAAATTTTTTTTCTCCAAATTTTATCATTTGACAATAAAAATTATTTTGATTAAAAAAGAAAAATCATTTTGGTAGCATACTTTGTGTAAATCTTAAAATTATACATAATTTTTATAAGAACAACCGAACAAAATTATTTTGTTATAGTATACATAACATATATTGGAAAATTCAATCTAATTACTCTAAACATTTATGTGATTATTAAAAAAAAAAATTAAAAACCCCTACTCACTAAAAATATATTTTAAAAAGTTGATTACGAAATACTAATTATCCTAAAGTAAAATAAAATCAACTCAATTTTCATATAATGCCGGTTAAAGTGTGTCAACAAAATATAAGGCCGGGCAAATGTATATGAGCTGAGTTTGTACATGGGTACTAACCTAAACTAATATTTTCATTCTCTTATATAAAACCTTATAGCTTCTAAATTTTTATTACAATTTTATGCAATCCAATTCAATAACCTTTACGTATATGGTATTGGTATAAAATAAAATTCAAGTTATTTTGTTACAAATTATTTTTGGATAAATTATTGTTGAATTAACACCATTATTTATAATTTATTTGTTGTAAACTTTCATATATAAAAAGTGATACTTCTAATAAAAAATAAAGAAAGTATTATTATTACGAGTATTATTGAAAAATTAATTAGATTTAAGATTTTAAGGGAGAGGTATTTCAATAATAGCCGGTCAGAAAGTAAAGGGCATCTGCTACTATATTAGGGAAAGTGAATGTCAAGTATCAAAAGTCAGTCAGAAAATTATTACTCTTATTTTGTCACCTCTTTTTGTGTTATTATTATTTCTTCTTTTGTACTTAATTTTTATGGAGTATTTCTTTTCTGTAACTATTTGGTAATTTGATATGACATTTGAGGTTAAGTGATGTTTTTAAGAAAACAGAATGACAAAATTAGAAGTGAGTAGCCAGAGAAAATTATTGGGATGAATTGAGTAACCAATCGTTATTTAATACTCCTTCTTTTTTCAAATACTTAATCTATTTTTCTTGGGCACGTATGTCAATGTCAATCTTTGATCAATAATATTTTTAATTATCAATAAGTATAAATTGTAACAATTGAAAATTAATAATCTATTCATTGAGACGATTCCAACAAGTACCCACAAAACTATATTTTTTCTTATGTATAAATCACAAATATTAGTCACAAGTAGGACAAATATTAATAATATATTCATTAATAATCACAAATATTAGTCAAAGTAGGACAAATAAATAATGCAAAAAGTAGAAATTGAGCAAGTATTTAAAAATAGAGGGAGTAATTTTTAAAAGGCGGCTTATAACTTAAATGGGAAACGTAAACTTCATTATGAGAATTGAATCAATTTTATTAGATTGCGGGTAAATTAATTTGGGACAAAGAAATAGTATCATAATGATCTAGCACATTAAGGCTCATGTCGAACCCTAGGATGGCCGAAACAATCTTCGTGGATCATGCTACTTAGGCCTCGTTTGGTTGTATATGGAAATTAAATGCCTATAGGCCGGAAGTTACAATACATGGGAAATTTTATTGTCTAGGAAATACTAAATTATGGTTGGTTGACATATAAGAAATTGGATTTTCCATGAATTAACTTCCTATGTTTTGTTTAGTTAACTTTATGTAATACCCATATATTATTAAAACTTTAACTACTTTCCCAAAATTTTAAGGACAATAATGTAATTTCACCTAAAATACATGTGGGAAGTTTGAGTGACCAAGGTAGAGTGTGGGAAATTAATTCCCATATTTTGTAGGAATTTCCACTTCCCACATTTTTACTTTTAACTGTTAACCAAACAACCATCCTTAAACACATTTTCCATGAATTTGTATCTCCTCCACTAATGAAATGCAACCAAATAAGCCTTTATAAATTGTGGTATGGTTGATCGCCAAGTTTGACATGGAGTGATAATGAACTATTCATCATCTAATTTTCACTAACATAAACTTATTCATTGGAGCTTAATTTGACTTACTTGAGTGTAATAAAAACTTATTAGTTGTACATTCACTAAACTTGGATAATTCTTAAATTAGTAATTCATATAAAAGCTTTTTTTTTTTTTTCCTCCTGGAAAAAGTGAAAATTGGGGGAGCAAATGATATGAGAGCATGTATCTCTATACTATCACAAATTATATACAGAGCAAGGGTGAAGTTATTTTACTTGTAATTTAACTTTGATTATCCTTATCAGAAATCATTTCTAAAATACGTGTATATTATAGGGCCTATAACTCTCTTAGTCCTTTTTTTTTTAATCTTTATATTTTGACTTTAATGGCCAACTTTTAAAACTTTTACAGGAAAAAACTCATTGTTATAAATATGAAAATTATATCACGTACGTAGGATCGTGCTAAATTCATTATACCTTATTGAATATGTTTGTGGTCAAAGATGTGTATTAGATACCGTAAAATTTAGTTGGCGAAAAATAAAAAGGGGGGAGTAATTTGTCTCGTAAGATAGAATTAAAGGAAGTGAATAGAAAGTCTCTTAATAATGATATAAGGTTGAGACAAATTTAATAAAACCTTAATAAGCATCGCTAAGCTTCAATTATCTTGAGCTAGATGATATGGGGCTCATCGAGGATGAAACGTTTGAAAATTATCGTGAATATTGAGTTCTTTAATTAGCTAGGTTAACATTCTTATACAATAAGAAGTGTGAGAATATTATCAAAGAAGTTCTTAGTTGTTCATCATTATATTTTATGTCCAATATTTAAAACAATGTTAAAGGAGCTAGATCAGAGTTGCTTTTTGGTGTCAATGTCAATATTTTCATTTTTGTTTATAAATTTTAATTGTCATATGGTATACATTATACTGAATACGTACATAAAATGATAACAGTGAACTTAAAATTATTCATACTTGTAATAATCTTGTATTCTGCGAACATCAAAAAATAAAGAGTATCAAAGAGGGGCATGTCATTCTTATTTATCGTTGTTTTGAATGTAATAAACTAATAATACTTTTTTGACAAGAATAAACTAATAATACTTATGTGGGCATATGTAACAAAATTATACACACTCAATCTTTACATGAACATACTTGTAAACATGAGCACATATAATGAACATTAATTGATTTAATTCTAGTTAGGGTTGGACATAAATTACAAAGTTTGAACAAGCTAAGGTAGGACAACATAATTATGAGGAAGGACCTCATCACATTTCAATAGCCTCCAAAAACTTGACAAAACTATATAAAGGCAAACAATAATAATAGCTCTCACTAGGGTTGGACGAATATCTAAACATATGAAGATGACGATGGATTAGCATTATAAACTTAGACTACTTTATTTTAAAGGAAAAATTGTCAGGAATAATCCGACCCTTGCCTCATCCGCCCAAAATAATCCCAACTTTCGATTATTTTTTAATAATCCGACTTTTATACTCAATATGCTCCTAATGGTCCCAAATGACTTGAAACCGACTAAAGAGGTTACAATTTGTAACTTTGGATCGTTTGCACAGTGTCACCACGTGATTGGACCAAAGAGAAATAAAAAATTAATTAAAAAATATTGAAAAGTTAAACAATAAAAAAAAACTACGGCCACCACCCCTCTGCGGCAGACCCCAACGAAACCACCTCCCCTACACAGCCCGGCCACCGGAATCTCC
Source organism: Chenopodium quinoa (assembly GCF_001683475.1). Taxonomy (NCBI): domain Eukaryota; kingdom Viridiplantae; phylum Streptophyta; class Magnoliopsida; order Caryophyllales; family Amaranthaceae; genus Chenopodium; species Chenopodium quinoa. The sequence continues at coordinate 243,899 of NW_018745272.1, forward strand.
TCCTCCACACAGCCCAACCACCAAAATCTCCTCTTCTACACAGCCTAAGCACTGAAATCTCCTCCTCTACCCATCCCAACCACCGAAACCGTCCCTGTTTGCGATTTGGGTGATGCGGTGTGTTTGCAATTTTGGGTGGTGCGTTTGGTGTTTGCGATTTTGGGGCTGATTGGATGGTGCGTTTTTGGGGCTGATTGGGTGTTTGCGATTAAGGGGCTGATTTTGGGTGGTTCGTTTGGTGTTATCGATTTTGGGACTGATTGGGTGGTGCGTTTGCGAAGGAGTAACAGCAGGAGTATCGTTGCTGTTTTGGTGGTGTTGCAGGCTAGTGCTGGGATTGGTGTCGGCCGGAAACTGGGAGGGGAAGGAGAGGGGATTTGGTGGCCGAAAACAGGGAGGGGAAGGGATATGGTGGTCTGAATGGGTAGAGGGCGGTGGCTGAACTGCCAGAGGGTTTGTGGGTTTTTAATATTTTTTTTCTATTTTTTAAAGTTTTTTTTAAAAAAAATTTTAGACCAATTATAGTCCGACATGTGTCTAGCAACTTGTAATAACAGGTTGGATGACCGGTAGGGACCATTTAAAGCGGAAGAGGTATAAAGGTCGGATTATTAAAAAATAATCGAAAGGTGGGATTATTTTTGGCGGATGAGGTAAAGGTCGGATTATTCCGAGCAATTTTTCCTATTTTAAACCTAACTATAGTTCAATCTCTAAATTTATTGGAAATTAATTAAATACTTCGTATTATATTAGAGAGCATCATTAAGTAGTTTGGTTCATTATTTTTAAAAAGCTTGTTATGCCATTTTATTTTATTTTATTTTATTTTTTTTTTTTTTTTTTTTTTTTGGTATTAGGATGGAGGAAGAGGATCTACAATCTACCCTACTTTTAGATTATGACGACAATTTTTTCTCTCCTCAGACAATTTTTTCCCCAGCTTATATGAAAATTTTATTTATGTGTTTCGTGGTATTTCTTTCAGGTGAGATTTTGTTAGATGTGTTTCATTCGATATTTTTAGATTTCTATTTTCTTACATTGACAAAAATAACTAAGTATGAAAATTTTCTTACAATTAAAAAAAATAAAAAAATTAAGCATGAATAATGAGATCTGAAATGGGCTATCACCCAAATCTCACCAATATTATTCTATCACCCACTGTAGTAGCTTCTACAATTTTGTTATGATTCACAAAATTATAAATGATATTGAAAACGACATCCCAAATATCACCAACACCATCTTCCAACAATAAACACAAACTGTAAATGTTAGAAATTTAAACACAAATCAATAAATTATTCTCCTAATTTTGAAATAATCTTAAATTAATGACTAATTTGGTCGCATCCAAGCACATTAATCTGACTTTTTATTTTGGGGGAAAAACATAAATCTGAGTTTAAATTCTATTTCATCAATTTTCAAGTCACCAGACTCACCACCTGACCACCGTCAACGACCAACCACCAGTTCTCGTCCAATACCAATATTAAATTAAAATAAATAAAATGCCAAAAAAAAATAGGATTTTTAATTTTATTAATTGTTTTATATAAGGACCCTTTTTCATGATTAAAAATTATAATTATATTTTTGGGGTGAAGGAAAAGAATGTGGTGAAGATTTGAAGATGTGGGTGTGATGTGTGATTGAGGACAGAGAGTGAAACAGGAGCGGTGGAAATAATTAAATAAGGATAATTATCCTTATTTAATTATTTATTTCGTACTCGTAATTGATTATTTTGTGTTTCCTCACAAAATAAAAAAAATAAAAAAAGATTATTTTGTGTCAATATTTTTTGTAAAAAATACTCTGTATATGATTATCACAAATTACTATACGTAGATGGTCACACCGCGTATGGGGTTACTTCGTTAGTGTTATAGGAGTTACTCGGTTAGTGTTACAGGGATTACTCATTCAATATCATAGGAATTATTTTGTTCTTTTACAATCGGTCATACGGTGTGACTAGCCGCACGCAAGACGAGCTGTTTAATTATTCTATGTCAAAAAAATAATTTATTCTTTATCTGAGTAGAATGTTATATAAAAAAATACGTATAATTTTATAATGAAGAAAAGGTTAAAAGTTGGAGTAACTTGTAATTTGACGGAGAATTGCTAGTCCTAATTTTACTTTAATACATACTTAGTATTTAAAAACACAAATCCCATTTGTCACGTGTCCTTTTCAAACCTCATTTGCCACGTGTCCTCCTTTCCTTTTACATTTCTTTATAATCCTTTTCCTTTATTGGTCTTCTTTTATAAATTTATTTGTCATTAGTTATTGTAGAACTTCTCCAGCTCCCCCCCTTATTTATCAATAACTCTTAAAATTTTGTATCCTCCTCTTTAAGTCAACACATTGAATTCCTTTTAATCTTTCCTCTTCTCCTTCCATCTTTCAAATTCAATTTCATTGAATGTGTTATTTAATTCGTCATTGACCTTTTATCATACATCCTTATTTCCTAACCTAATATAAATTTCTAATTAAACATTTTTGACATCACCTAAATTCCCCTAATAAAACTGATATAAAAATATCTCCAAAAATATTGTGCAAAATCTGTGCTACGATTAATGTTACAAAATTGTAAAAGTTATTTTAGTAAAATTATTTTTTGTAGCATAAATAATAACTTAAACGCAATTCGTGCGTAGAACGGGCCCAAAAGCTAGTTAACCTTTATAAACCTTCAATTAATCAAATTTTAAAAATAAATCGGTTCATCCAAGTGCGCATCCCGAAGTAAAGAACCACTTTATCCCACTTCGTAGTGGGCCCAGTTTTTTTCAGGTAAGGTGAAAAAAAACATTCCCATAGCAAATCTTGTTTGAATCACTTTCTTAACTAGTTACAGTGAAATTCCATTTCATACTACTGAGTATTTTAAGAGAAGTATAGAAGATATTGATTAAAACTTGTCCAAACTTAACTCAAAAGTCCCATCGTAACTCCGCTCTACCACTTACTTATGGAAATTGATTTTGTCACATCCTTAATTGATTTTGGCACACCTCTATGTGAAAAGAGCATAGAAAATTATACTCTCATATTGAGGTGTGCCAGAATCATTTCCCCTTATCTTCATCTTCTTCTTTCATTCTCTTTGAAGCTCATGACAACCATCCAACGTTTATCGTCGCAAGTTTGTGGCCCGAAGAAAACGGATTTCACCGAATTTGTACTACATGAAAAAGAAAAAAAGATCTTTTTTCTACAACATTGCCTCTGTTGGAGGCGTCTTATCACCCGTTGATGAATAATATCATTCAAATAATCAATGACATCATCCAAATAATAAATAATAAATAATATCATTCAGTCAATGACTCCAAATAAATAATGATATCATCCAGATAAACTATTGTATCATATCATCCAGATAATTAATAATATCAATATGTACAATTAATGTATTATCAACATAATTGATCATACCATTCTTCAGCCTAAATAAAAAGAATATAAATAAAAATATATAATCTTACATTCCCACGCACAATTACTAGATACTTGATCACATCTTCCACACAAATAACAATGTCATCCAGTCACTTAATTATATCATTCAGGCAATGTATGATATCATCAAGCCTATAAAAAATAATATTAATTCATCTCACGAATACTAATTCAACCAGACAATTAACTATATCATCTATATACAATGAATAATATCATCCAGTCAAGACAAAAATATAAAAAATGATATCTACAATATCATAAAACCTATACAATTACTGATATCATCCAGTAGACAGATGATTAGACTGAAAAATTGTGTGTCTTATCAATGGTTGGGTGAGGCTTGTCTTGCCTATACTTTGTGTTTTTTTAAACACTATCATTAATAGTGATGATGTTTTAAACTTTATACTTATGGATGGAGCATGGGTCTCCTCTAGTCCTCTTACCTAACAATGGTTAATACTAAATATTTTGTACTTGTATTCCACTTGAAATGAAGGGCGGATGCGATTCGAACCCATCACTTTTATTCTTGTCACGCTGAATCATAATATCGTGTTATGAACCAACTCAACTAAAGCTTAAACTGATGATATAAAGATTGAGCAGATTTTACCAACCAAATTAAGGGTATATCTTAGACGTTGGTTTAATTGGCTAGCTAGCACTTGAGGTAGGTGTTGCCTCAATTAGTCAATTGGCGTAGTTGTTTTTTTTAGGAAGAAGACTCCTCCTAAAATTCCTCGAGGGAGGTTCGCTGTAAAGAAGAGTTTGTTGGTTCAAATATTGTACAATTTTTTTTAAAATAATATATTCTAAATTTAAAGGTTTAACACGGAAAGAAGTGACACATGTCATAAAAATTACGATGCTATATCAGTGTTTGTGAAAGATAGCAACATGAGGTGTGATAACAAATATTTAACAATGGGTTTAAATAATAGTGTAGTATAGATAACTCTCATAAACCGCAACGAATTAACCTGCCCTTCCCCATTTGTCATATCCTTCTCCGGAATTCCCCTCACCCTAAAAACGTTTATACATCCTCATCCTCAACCCCATACGGCCACATCGGCCACAATTACAACAATAACTTTATAATTCATGAGAGTAAGATGTATTATTAAGTGTGATCGCTAAAAGGTCATTATCTAATTAAGGAGGTTATACATTTCAAACTACTCCGTATCATTCTTTACTAATTAAAGCACATCGATTTAAAGGGATTGGCTAAAGTTTTTCATGTTGAGTAAACTTTTGACAATTCTTAATCAATCAAATTTCAAAAATTGACCTAACATAGAATTGATCGTGGGTCGACACTCCGTGAAATTAAGTTTCACACTTTACGCGGAAATTTCTATTACTCCCTTCGTGTTTTAATAAGTGTTATATTTTCTTTTTTGGCAAAAAACTACATTTAAATATTATATCTCTCTCATTTCATGGTCCCCACCTAAAACCGTTATTATTTTTTTATTATATTTTTCCTCTCATATTCATTACTTTTCAATAAACTATTAAATTCACTATCTTTCTTTTATAATTTTGTAATACTTCAAGTACCCCACTTACCTTTTATTTTATTTAAATCAATTAAATTGTCTAAAATCATGTGCCGACCAAAGTGTAACACTTATTAAAACACGGAGGGAGTACTATTTTGACTTGCTTGGAGTTAATAAATTCTTCGATTTTGTTTTTCCCACAATGCTTGAAACGAAGGGAAAAATTTGGAATCAAATCCATTGTTTAATTTATGATATCCTATAGTGCAAAAATAGTAAAAGACACATGGCAGAGGTGTAGGTCAGCAAGTAGGACACAGTTGTTTGTTTGTTGCCATTGCCAATAAAATAAAATAAAATAAGAGCATTAACAATTTCGTTACATTACATTTTTTTTTTCTTTTTGCAAGGAGAAGAGCCTTATCGAGTCCAGAACTTCTCACAGGTTCTTCCGATCTAGATTAGCGAATTAGACACTTTAAAAGTGGGAGGGAAGGGTAACAGAATCCCCACCCCAAAGTACTTCTAATGGGGTTTGATATCACAACTTTACAAATCTTACCACTAAACCAAGTTATGCTTGATATTTCATTACCTTACATGTTTACATGATTTAGGCCTTGTTTAGTTCAACTTATTTTTGCTTATTTCATAAAAAATAAGTCCAGATCAGATCAGATCAGAAAAAATAAGTCCAGATTAGATTAGATTAGAAAAAATAAGTTCAGATCAGATCATCGTTTTATGTGCAATTTTTTATCACTAAATATCTTTAATTTCGTAATGAAAAAAATTATGAAAATTAAATATTAATAAAATACATATTATTACGAATCTAACAAGATCCCACTTGATATATTTTTCTTTACAGATTATCGTAAACTTAAGGTCAAAGTTTGGTCAAATCAGATAATAAGATCAGATCAGATCAGACTAGATTAGATAAGATCAAATCAAACCAGACCAAATCAAATAAGTTGAGATAAGCAAAAATAAGATGAACTAAACAGGGCCTTAATCTCCTAAAAACAGTATACGTAGTATTAATTTAAAATTATTATTTTTTATTTATCTATATATTTATGTAATTCTTCCGTTTAAGAATTGTCTACCCTTAGAATTTTGATGCCTTGTTTTTGGAGCTATTTCCATAAAAGGGCGTACGTTTTGTTATAGAAGTTGTAATTAATAATACTTTTTACTTTGTAGTCAGCAATCTCTATCTTATGTACTTTTTATAAGTATATATCAAGCCATACAACTTTCCACTATGCTTTTCTATGGGTCTTGTTTAGTTTATTAGTGATACGTACACGAATATAGTTGTACTCTGCTTTAAAATTTCTATTTTTGCTTTCGTAATAGACTATGATATTCGGCAATTTCTACTATCCTATAAGTTTTGTGAGATTGCCCAAAAGTATCAACAAAACAACAACCTATGAAATTTGTAAAGAATCTCAATCTTGACCCGCTCACAAGAAACCCTCATCGAAAACATGTATTTTGATCATAAAAAATTGTACTTTACAAACTTTCAGTGACTTTAAATTGCCAAACGAGTTATTAAGATACACATTACGTAATAATTCATATACAATACTATCGTGCAATCGATTTCTAAATTTGGTTAGGGTACGTATTACATATACAGTCAACATTTCAATTAGTTAGTTTGTAATAAGGGAATGGTCTTTTTATAATTTATAGCATGTTTTCAAATGTAATAGGGAGAGGTACACACTTTGATTCAAGCCATACCTGCCTTTAAGAGTTCTAATCTGATTTGGATTTAGTATTTTAGTCATCAAACTGATTACTTTTAAGAAAAAGGTAGACGACATAAAAAAGTTACAAGTAATACTAGTTAAAAAAAAAAAAATGCCAAAAGTAATACAACCTTTAGGAGGTGTTAATTTTAAACAAGACAAAATCGGATATTCGGTGGGTTTTGAGGTGGGAGAAGGGGAGTGGATATTCCCCCCTTCCCAATCCCCACCACCAAAAAACTCATCCCCTCCCCTTTCCTAACCTCGAAATTCACCGGATATCCGATTTTATCCTGTTTAAAATTAACACTCCTTAAAAGTTGTATTATTCAAAAATAATCAAAATGTTGTATTATTAAAAAAGAATAGGTCAAAAGTTGTATTATTTTTGACAATTTTTTCCTAAAAAAAAGGGCTAATTTTTGTTTGTACTAATCAAGCAAATCTTTTTATTGCAATATCTCAATCAAAAAGGAAAGCATCACTCCGTGTTATTAGGAGGAAGTCCTAGCACATCATCATTAGACACAAATAAAATTGCATAACGACCTTTTATACTACTGAAAGTCCTAATAGTACTAATGAGATTTTTTTTTAAGTACTACTAAGAGTGTCTTTTATACTACCAGAATCATATATAGTATTACTGAGAATGTTTTGTAGTATTATATTACCTCTCAGTAGTACTCTCAAAATGTCATTATTTACAAAATTGCCATTATTATGTATTTACTTGTGCATAACTATGAGGTCCTGGAAAGTGCTAGCTGGTATTTTTAGTACTACTCGTAGGATGTTATAATCAGTAATTTTTTTTTTTTAAAAAAAGGTCGGTTCATCAAATATTTTCAATTGCATGCATATATTCGTATATTTCTTATAATTAATTTGCCATCATAATTCATACTAAGTACATTGTAATGATTGTATATATACCTGCCGACATCTATATATTATGCCAATATTTTGAGTAGATGTAATATGTATTCAATCTAGCCAAACGGATTTCGAAATGATGATTTTGGTTTTCGAGAAATTTATCAAAATTTTATCATAATCTTTCTAAGATGTACGTACTTGTATATTATAGGGCTTGGATTTTTTATATTTTTTATTTTTTTAAAAAAAATGATGCCATAATGATTCTAGATTTCGAATAAAGTAATTTTTAGACATGATGTTTATGTAACTAAGTAAAATACATTAATTAATTAAGACTTAAATATTCAACTTTATGAGTTGGTTTGTTCTTATTCTTTTTATTTTTTAGACGGACACAGATCAAGATCGGTAAAAATGTTGTTTATGAATAATAACAAACATTTTTGTAACAACTTTTAGGTGGCCTATTGGGTTAGTAAAATGGATTGGAGTAACTAGCTAGCCCGATTTCTTTGTGTGTTAATCTTGATTCTTTCCAATTCGACACATCCTATTTGAATTAGTCCATGTAATTCAAAATGGTACAAGTATAGTTAAAAGACACATTATACCATCCATTTCGCTTTAATGATTATATACATTTTTCACAAGGACCAATTTAACGATTGGAAGGTGAGAGAGAAAAGTTGAATGTTATAAGGAAGAATAACATGAGGGAGGAAAGTACTCCATAATTTAAATTGACGAATAAATGTTTTGAAAATAATAATATAATACTTCGTAATCTATAGTGATGTAATGTTGTAAAAATTAGTAATTAATAAAATAAGGTAAGTGGGGCAAAAATGATTAGAAAAGAATGAAGTTATAAAATAACGTGGGTCATATGTCAAAAATGGTAGAAAAAAATTTTGAACTTTTACTTTTTATTATATTCATTTTTAAAATTTTATAGCACTCGTAGTTTTAATTAGAAAAACATGTAATTAAATAACTAAATACTCTATAGTACATGGAAATGGATAATTTAATGCACAAATGAAGTTAATGAGTATACTACGTATTTTAAGTTGTTCGTGGGAGTTAAAAATAACAAAAAAAAGAGATTAAAAAAAAAAAAAGAAAAGAAAAGAAAAAAGAGAAACAATAATGATATAACTGTGGTCCATGTTAAAATATGAATTGCTTTAGTTATTATTTACGAGTAGAAAGTATTTGTACTTTCATCCATTTTAAACTGCTTGCAAGACTTCCAACTAATCTTTTTGGCAAACATTTTAACATAGAGATTAAAGAGAGATAATGGATATATAGATTATCTATAAATAATTTGATACCTAATAAATCCTTCTAATCGGTGGTAAAGTTACCAAAAAAAATATACTTGTGTATTCATTTATCCTTTTAAATCTCATTCTCAAAATGCTTGTTCAAGAGTTGATTTGCAAGTATTATAAGACGGAAAGTTTTTTTAAAATGGAGGTTGTATACTTTGCATACGGACTACGATGATTTAGGATACCCTAACATTTTAATTTAGCAATTATAGACAAAAGAACCCTAACAAATAAAGACACCTTTTTTTGGTAAAATAAAATAAAATAAAGTGGGCAATAGCAAGAAGAAAGTGAAGGTTGTCCGTACCTGCAAAAATATAGACTATGGTGCGGGCCAGGGGCACCATATGGAAAAGGAAAGGCCCCACTCTCCTCCTGTCAATTACTCCTGTCCGTTTATGTTGTCATCACACAGCTAGCTGCCCTCATCATACTACTGTATTTTTTTTCAAATATACATCCTTTTTAATTTATATTTCCTTGTCGTAAAAATACTTCTTTCAATTTTTTAGTTGCATTATTTTTATAATTGCTGATTTTTAGGCAATTTTGGAGTTAAGAGAGATAGAGAGAAGATAGAGAATCCATGTAATAGGAGAGAAATATAGAGAATTTATTAGCTAAAAGAGAATGTTGGGTTTGAGAAGTGTGGAGAACGGTTGAAGAACGCTAAGGGGGTGCATAGCTTTGGTGTTAAGCTATGGATTGATTGCTTGGTGCAAAGCAACAATGAAAAGTAGGATCTGACTTCAAATGAACATATCTCAAGATCTAGGAATGATATTGAGATGATTCAAGTTGGAGGTGATATCTCGTTTCAAGAGCTTTCTAACGGTTGATCATAAGCTCGATTTGGTCAAGAATTGAGGGAGTTATGACTGCTATAAGGAGAACTGTCTGCATAGTATGGAAGTTTGACCGAACTTTTGAAAAGTTTGGTCGAACCATTTGAAGGAAATCAAGTTTTGCTACTGACTCGAGAGTTCAACCGAACCTCTTGGAGTTTCAACCGAACCACCCCTAGTTCGACCGAGCTCAGGGTAGAACCAGATGCCCCTGTTCCAACGCTGCAATTTCTTTAAATTCGCTCGGGATGTAATCTTAGCCTTTGATCTTCTTGCACTATATATACTCATGTTTTGTCATTGTAGAAAGAGTAATAGGATGAAGGGAAAGATGTAGAAAGAAAAAAGCCTCATGTAAACCCAAACAGTTAGGGTTTGAGTGTTTGAGAGGGTGAGTTTGGGGTGAGAGCTTTCATGGTGATTGAAAGCTTATAAACTACATTAATTTTCATTGAAGTATTACTCCATAGTGGATTGGTGGGTTTTTCTCCCGCTTTTCGGGTTTTCCACGGTAAATTCTCCTTATCTCGTTTATTACTTTTTTTTCCGTCTTCGTCATTGTTGATAGCCATTAATCGCAAACTAGCTAGCACATTTGTTAATCCTTTCAGGGAAATTAATGCATCTAAAAAAAACGTAGGATCGGAAGTATGATTTTTACGCTTGTCAATACACATTTTATAACTTTAACTCTTTAATATACTTCCTTTGTTTTTTTTAGTTGCAACAGTTTGATTTTTACACTATTCATTTGTTTCACTTTGACTAGCTTTAATGATTTTATACCTATGCAAAAATATAGTTATGTGGGATCTTGTTAGATTCGTCTTGATTTATACTATTTTAATATCAAATGTTTATAATTTTTACATATTGGTAATTAAAGATATTGAAGATTGTAACCATGCATCAGCAAGCGTGAAAAGAAAAGTGTTGTAACTTTAAAAAAAACCGAGGAAGTATTAAGCTGTATTTCTATAAAATTATAAAGAATGGAAATTTCAAAATTAATTTGATTATCATCTTCTAATTGAACACTTTATAATTATAAGTCATAACAATGAATCAATGACTATACAATAAACAAGTATATACAAATATACCTAAGTTCGGGTGTTAAGTTTTACCCATTAGACCATTAACCCGTTACTATGTATTTTCTGTACCGAAGGAAAAAAAAAAATGTAAAAAGGTGTAAAATTGCTACGGTAATACGAGTATATAATTGTGTCTCATTTTATTCATACGAAGTATAGAGTATGACATTATGACATAAACAATCAAATACTTGTAGTTCCGAACTTACGACCTTAGTTTTTATTTTTGTGATGAGAGATAAAATCACATGTTTTTTCGATAAAGATTGTCTCAACTTTTTATAACATTGACCTAATCAGATTCTAGTCATTGTACTTTTAGGCATGGTGTGTTTGGCATGATCTTAAATATAGGGTTTGGGTCCATTAAAATCAACCTAACTTTAGGTCAATTATCATTAAAAGTTTGATTTATTATTGTTAGTATGCAAAAAATTTATCAAAACATAAAATTAAAATGTGGTTAACAAAGACATACTCCATTTACTTGGGTTAGATTATAAAAGAAGTCAAGATTCTTATTTATATTTTTTAATTGGTAATTATTCAATTATACGTCCTCTGTCTTTTTTTTTCCTTGCAATTGGTTGATTATTGATTATTATGCAATCCGCTTTAATACCTTTGATGATTTATAGTTAAAAAAAATACAATTGTGTTTTGTCTCAATCATACTTTTACAATATATATCAAAATTGTTACCCATTTATAATTAAAAATATTAGTGATTAAAATGATATATTGACAAGCATGAGAAATGAAAATTGTTAAAAGTAAAAAGGCGAAAGAACTATCTAATTTGAAATGTATGTTATTCTAATTTGCACGTGATTGTATTTTCATACTGATATTTTTTAATTACTGCATTATACATGTTTTACATAAATAAAGGTGATGCAATCCACAAACTATATTTGGAAAATTGGAAGGAGAAAGAACTAATATGAACTTTTCTCATTTTATACACTACGGACTTGCGGAGTATGTTTTTTATCCTTTTATATAAGTAGTTATTTAGATATATAATTTTTTATTGTCTAATTATCTCATCTAGTCGGGTATAAATCATAATCTTTATAACTGTAAGTCTGGTCTATTTAAACTTTATTTATTTATTTTTTTTATTTAGGAACGGTCTGTTTAAACTTTATTGGTTTGATCTACACTTTTTTGTAATAATCTAGTATGACATGGGTTAATTATTGGGCCTAATTAGTTTTAATTTTGGGGAGTAATTCTTAAATCCTCAATATTTATCTTAGCCTAATCAGGCAATATTAACACTTAATATATAAAACAAAACAATGTAATACTTCAGCTAAATTGTGTCTTTCTAATGGCATACAACATGCTCTAAGTGTACTTAGCTTATTAATATTTAAAACAATGTAAAACTTCAATTCCACAAATTAAATTATTTTGTCAAGGAATTGAGAATGACACTCCATAGATAATAAGGAATCAGAAGTGAAAATATTCATTTAAATTATCAAATACTTCGTTACACAAAATGGCGCATGGTCTTTATCATACTATACATGTTAAAATTAATACTCCATGAGTATCAATTTAGAAAATGTAGTAATTTGAATGTTTATATGCAGCGGTAAGGACAACTTATATTAAATCATCACCAAATTATTAATAATTAAATTTTTTTGAAAATATGAAGTAATTCTTATATGACATTTATTTTAATTTGATCTATTCCGAACTTATTTTCTATAATCTGATATGATCTAAACTCATTTTTTCTATTCTAATCTAAAATTATTACCTAGTTAAAAAAAAAGTGAACTAAACATGATATAACTGTCTAAGTATTTCTTATTGTTAGTAAATAAATATCTACTCTGTATCTTCCTATCATTTAGAGATTAGCTTTGTTTACAAAACACGTTACATGAAAGTAACATCAAAAATAAAATTCTTTCTTCCACTGCATAATAATCCTGTATGGTTTGTCCCTAATGTCTCCTTCCACTAGGAATTTGGGCACTCTTATTTTTACATGATAATCTTTTGCTTTTATATAAACACAGATTATTTATACTACTACGTAATTTACGAAGTATTTATTTAGGGAACAACACAGAATATTCTTTTATTTCAGCTAGATTTAGGAATCCATAGCTTGACCCCAGTTTATTAATAAAAAAATAAAATATTTTGGACCAAATTGGAATTCTTTTTTTGCTACTACGATATAAGCTAGATAAAAAATACTTGGAGTAACTAATACTTGTTGTTTCGGGGTTTTCTGATGTCCTGCGGGAGAGTTACAATTCCGAGACTGGAACCGGACGCCTGTACCTGCAAAATAACGGAGACTCCTGTGAGCTCCGCCTCCAACGGTCAAGTTAGTACCTGATTAAGGAGTAATTAATGCGGAAATTAAAGTAATAAGGTCTCTCTAGGTGAGAGTGTTTAATGTAGGTAATCTGCTTTGTTAGCGAGATCAGCCGGTTATTAGTGTGTTCCGTAATGTTTCTGTCCCTCTCCTTAATGAGGATTAAGGGAGGTATTTATAACCTTGGGAAACGTGCCCATCCTAGGTTTAGGTAAACCTAGGGCCGATTGGGCTTCCCTCGGAAGTTGGGCCTGGGCGGCCGGTTTCTCCATTAGGCATGGAGTATGCCACATGTTGTGACATAACAGGTCCAAGGTGGACGAATAAGCGCGTGCCACGTGGCAAGCCCTGACAGTTCCAACAAGGGGACACTTGGCAGGTCCTGATTGGCCCACGTGGTGCATTCCGATTGGTAGGAGCAAAATCCCCTAATCATTTGCCCCTCACAGGTGGCACGTGATTGGTCACGTGTTACCTGTGACAGGTGTCGCACTGTAACGGGCGACGGCCTGCTACAGGTGTCAGCCGGCGAATGGACGAGAGATTTTCCCGCCCAAATTTTGAATTCTGGAAGTGACCCTTCGCCTTCTCACTTCGCCTATATAAGGGAGAGTTGCCTTGAGTCATTTTCACACTTTGAGAACTATTTGAGAACATTCGGACCCCTGAACTTGCTCTGACATTTTGGACTTTTTCTGCCTACCGCCTGTTCTGACAAGCCGACTGCACCGGATTTCCAGAACTTCATCAACCGTCACTCGTTCAGGTAACTCAGTTCTCTTACTCTTAATTTTCTTTTTATTTTCTGAAATGGCACCACGGAAGCACACGACACGACCTAGGTTAGTGATCAGCCGGTCACCGGGGACGGCTGAATCTAGGACTAGGAGTGCCGCCTGCCCTTTTCCGGACCCATCTTTGCCCTTTATACAAAGTCCGACTGTATCTGTGTCTATGCAGAGCAGGATGGCCAGAACGAAAAAGACAGCTAGGATCTCAAATTCAGACGGCTCCTCCCACAGGGTGCCGATTAGTGAAACATCTGACCAGGCGCCAGATGTTGAAGTGAGACAAGGCGGCCTGGATGCCGGCAATTCTGTGGGGGGAGTCATAGTGACCCCTTCCAATTTAACAGTTGACAAATCTGCTCCTTTTCAAAGAGAGGAGGCGGGCCCCTCCGGGAGAGGGGAGGAGTCGTCCTCTTCAGACTCGTCCGAGGACGATTCCTCGTCAAGCTCTTCTGGCCATGCTTCTTTGGGTACAGAAGAGAAAAACAGCCGCCTGCAAGAGGCGAGACTTTCTCACACAGTTGAGAAGGGGGACAATTGGGCGGAACCATCCGCCTCTTACCGAGAGCTAAATACCCCCTACTACTGCACGGTACCTCGGGGCCGAATCACAGCCATGCAAGAGAAAGTGGAGAGCTTTATTGCAAACCACACCATGGGCCCCGACTTTCTAGTGTTTGTGCCGGATCCAGAAGACACAGTCGTCTGGCCGGCTGGTTCCAGTTATGATAGCGCCTGCTTTGGCTGCTACGAGGCGGCCATCAAGGCAGGGCTGCGCTTCCCATTACATCCGGCTGTTCAGCGGATTTTGGATGGGTATGAGTTGGGGTTATGGCAGTTAGCCCCAAACTCCTGGGTCAACGTACTCGGCTATGTGGCCGGGTGCGAACTGCACGGGGTGGAGCCGAGCTTCGAGGCTTTCGCCCATATGAACTATCTCAGCCGGACCCCTAAGACAGGCGGTACCGGCTGGTATCAATTAACAAGCCACAGGGGCTACCTCATGACGAGAGGTAAAGCAAACAAGTGGAAGGACTGGCGGAGTACCTTCCTCATCATTGAGAGTTCAGACATTGAGCTGAACAAGCGCTTCAATAGGTGGAACAGGAATCCGCCCCTTCTTGCAGGCGGCCGTAGCATGCCGCCTGTTCCCCCCAAGGCTAAGAAAGAGATCCTTGACAAAGGACTCTTTAAAGTAGAGTCGAGGGTCGACTCTACTTCAGGGGTACGAGAGCAAGTACCCCTGCACTGCGTCCCGAGCTTCAAGTGGCTCTATGACGAGTACTTTTTGGCCGCCTGTGGCCTTAGTAGTCGGTGCTCAAGAGGTAGTCGTCCTGTCGAATACTCTGTTGTTTCATACATTTGCTGTTAATCTTTTATTAACTTTGCCGTTTGTTTTTGCAGCTGACGCCATGAGCAAAATCACCGCCTCCAAGATTGCGGCGGCCATGTTGCGGGCCTCTATTATGCAACAAACTTCAACCGACTCCCCCAAAAAGGGGGCACCCTTG
Source organism: Chenopodium quinoa (assembly GCF_001683475.1). Taxonomy (NCBI): domain Eukaryota; kingdom Viridiplantae; phylum Streptophyta; class Magnoliopsida; order Caryophyllales; family Amaranthaceae; genus Chenopodium; species Chenopodium quinoa. The sequence goes on from NW_018745272.1 coordinate 259,485, forward strand.
GTGAGCTCCGAACCTTTCACCCTCTTTTTGGAGTGTTTATGCATATACTGACTTTTTTCTTCTGTTTTAGACGGGTGCTCCAAGAGCTTCATCTTCCCAACAGCCGGACCCCAAGGCCCGGAAGACGACTGTTGGGAGCTCTCCTGGTTCTGCCAGGAAACAGGTGGCGGCTGAGAAACAGCCGGCCACTTCTTCTAAAGCTCCAACTGGACCGCCTAGAGGTATGAAGTTGTCCTTGTAAATTTTAGACTTGCTCCCTTTGTTACTAAGTCTAATCCGTTTGTTTATGCTTGATGCAGCCGGCCCCCAGGAGCCTGACTTGGTAGACATGGCCAAGTCTATGATCAGGGCAGTTCCTCCAGCTGAAAGGGAGGCGGTCAGGGGTGTCGGCACCCTTGATCTTGACGGGATTGCAGGGGTCCTTGCTGAGGTATACTTGGCATAATTTTGAGAATTTAAATTTCTGGACGCCTGTTTTCTTTTTTGTTTGGAAACTGACGCCTGTTTTTTTTTTTTTTTTGTACTTAGGCCCTGCTCCGAGTTAACGGCCTTCGCAAGCCGCTTGATCGGAAGAACAAAGAGGTAAAGGCTGCAAAAGCTATGGCCGCCTCTGACTGTGATAAGGCAATGTTTCAAATTGCCCAAAATGAAGTACTGACCACTGATATTCTTTATTATCAGGCGCAGGCTACCGCCGCTGTTCGGGCTCAGTTAGAGGCGGCCCAGAAGAAGAATGACGAGCTGGAGGCGACCATCAAAAATCTTAAGGCAGAGCTGAAACCTCTTCGCCTAAAAATGTACTCTTACGAAGCCATGGAGAAATCCTTGGCCAGCGTAAAAGAACGCCTGGTGAGCCAAGAGAAGAGTCTTACCCAAGAGCTCTCGGAAAAGGCCGAGCAAGAGAAGAAAGAGCTCGTCCGGGAGATGATGGAACACTCCGCTCAAATCCAGCGCATGACCTGGGGCCGCCTCTTCCCCAGTGCCGACTTTGCTTCTTGGGAAAGAACGTACCGCCAGTGTTCGGAAACATATAATCAAGAGATCCTGGCGGCTGCTGAAGAAGAGGCGTTGGGAGAAGCGTTGGAGGAGGAGGAGGAGCCGGTTGTGGCGCTTGTGCCACTTGGGGGTAAGGCATCAAAAAAGGATGCAGCTGAAGCCGAGTCCAGCAAGAAGAGTGCTGACCAGGCGGCAACTGCTAATACTGAACTGCCCCCTTCTTAAGCTTAATGTATTCTTTCCACGGCCTGCGTGCCGTTTGCTTTGTATTTACCCGGCCAGGGGGCCGGGGCTTTGAATATTTTGCTGGTCTTTAATGACCGGCTTATTTTTAATGAATTTTTGTTTGCTTCAAATTTGTCCAAGTATTCCATATCTAATATCCAATTGTTTACTAGACCGACTGTTGTACATGGCTGAACGTTGCAGACAGGTACGGATAGTTAGTACGCCGCCTATGCCCCTGGACGACTGGTTGTCTGTTTCCAGGATAGACGATCAGTCGGCCATTTATTCAATCGGTATTCGAACTATTTTGTCTGGATCCTTTTTAGGCAGGCGTGCCTGTCTTTTTGTAATTTTAACCAAGTAGGAAAGTGGTCTGACCAAGTAAATAGAGTATTACCTAGTCGCCAAGGAATTGAGTAGTAAAGATAACAAGCGGCGGGTACCGGTTGTTTCCCTTTATTGCCAATGTTGTTGGCTTTTAACTCATAATTTGTTAACCTAGCAAGAGTAGTGGTTGAGAGCCCCTGTTTGTTATAAACAGGCGGACGACTCATACCTTTTAGGCTCCATACTAAGTTTGAGTGACTATTAAGTTAACATAGGAGTTACTTAGTCTTCGTCACAATCTAGATTGAGTAGTAGAGGTACCGGGCGGCGGAGGCCGGCTGATCCCCTTGATTTGCCAATGTTTGTTGGCTATTAACTCAATAGGTTACCTAGTAGGAATAGGGGTTTGAGTGCCCCTGTTTGTTAAAAACAGGCGGACGACTCAAACCTTTTAGGTTCCATACCAAATTTGAGGGAGTGACTATGAGTTAACATTGGAGTTACTCAGTCGCCGTCACTTTTGTTTGAGAAGTAGAGGTACCAGGCGGCGTAGGCCGGCTAGACCCCTTGATTCGCTAATGTTTGTTGGCTATTAACTCAATAGGTACCCCCTGCATTTATCCCAAGTAATACAGGCGGTCATCTGACTCAGATGTCAACTGCTACCACTGGTTTGGTTAGTGATAGAGTTATCCTTGTCTCAAAAACGGCTACGTGGTTGCCCTTGGGGACAGTCGTATAGGTGCCGTGTAATTAGTTTATAGAACAATGTTCCACCCAAAAGGGAGCTGCTCTCTGCGACGAATTTCATCCGGAGGGATGCCGTCGGACGCCTGCTACGATGTTGGGACAGGTCGTATTAGTTTTGTAGATTTGATCAGTTGGCTTGGCGCCTGGTCTGATCATTCGGCCTGTGGCCTTGGTAAGTTCTTGGTGAACGTAGGTGCTAAATAAAGGAGGGTAGCCGCCTGTTAGGCACAGGGTCGGCCAGGCCCTAATCTTTTTAGCTAAGTATTAGGGGGGTGGCTATGTGTTTGGAACCAGTCGGCCATCTTCTTATGGAGAGTAGCCGACTATAATCCCAGGCGACATGCCCCTGTTGTGAGTGAAATACTCAATGGAGAGTAGCCGACTGTAAGGGTACAGACGGCATGCCCCTCGTAGTACAAAATTAAATAGTAAGTGCAAACTTTTATTAAGTAGCTCTTTACTTTACATTATTCAAAAGAAATATTTCTTAAGATTATCTACATTCCAAGTTCGAGGCAACGGTTGTCCGTCTGATGTTTTCAGACGGTAGGTACCGTCCCTGACTTCCTCATAGATTCGGTAGGGTCCTTCCCAGTTGGGAGTTAGTTTGCCAGACTCATTAGCCCTACCAACTGCTTCCATTTTTCTAAGTACAAAGTCCCCTACTTTGAGTGGACGCCTGTGTACTTTTTTGTTGTATGATCTAGTCATTCTCAGGCGATAGATCTCATGGCGCAAGACAGCATTGCCCCTCTTTTCAGGAAGTGAGTCTAATGCCAGGCGCATGGCTTCCCAGTTTGCCTCTTCGTCATATAGCATTACTCGAAGAGTCGGCTCGTAGTGTTTTATTGGAAGAACAGCTTCCGCACCATAAGTTAGGAGGAATGGAGTTTCTCCAGTCGCCCCTTTTTCAGTCGTCCTAATGGCCCAGAGAACATGTGGTAGTTCATCCGCCCATAGGCCGCCTGCTCGTTCAATCTTTTTCTTGAGACCGTCTGAGATGATTTTATTAAAGGCTTCTACCTGGCCGTTTGCTTGTGGACGGCCGACAGATGCAAAGTAGTTTGCAATTCCTTGGTCACCCAACCAGCTTTTGAGAACGGGCGTCTCAAATTGGGGACCATTATCAAAAACCATAGACATGGGATCCCCGAAACGAGTGATGACATTTTTCCAAATGAATGAAATTACATCTTTCGTCTTGATTCCCTTTACAGCCTCCGCCTCTACCCATTTAGTGAAGTAGTCGACGGCAACAAGTATGTACCTCCTTCCGCCTGTAGCAGGCGTATATGGACCCAGAATGTCCATGCCCCACTTAGCAAACGGTAGTGGGCTGTGAATGGTAGTGAGGTCAGTAGCCGGACGGTGAATTAGTTTGCCAAACCTTTGGCACTTGTCACATTTTTTCACCATCTCTATTGCATCTTCTTCCAAAGTAGGCCAAAAGTAGCCCTGCCGCCTTGCCCTTTGAGCAAGCATCCTACCACCTATATGAGAAGCACAGTAACCAGAGTGAAGATCATCTAGTATCTCTCGTCCCTTTTCTGGAGTAACACACTTTAAGAAGGGTTGAAGGTACCCCCTCTTGTGAAGTTCTCCCTTAATCATTTCAAAACAGGTGGCTCGTTTTTTCAGTGCTGCCGCCTGTTGAGGATCATCCGGCAGTGTACCGTTTGTTAGATATGCCCTGATTGAATCCATCCAGGTTGAGCTTCTGTCTAAGATTCCAATAGGGTTTTCCTCGATGCTTCTCTTCTCCATTACTTCCCAAAAAACAGTTCGAGGAGTATCAGAGGAGGCGGATGATGCTAATTTTGACAGCGCATCCGCCTGGTTGTTTTCTGATCTCGGCACTTGGATCAGATGGAAATCCTCAAGGGAGCCGACTGCTTGTCGGACCGCCTGTAAATACTTGATCATGGCCGGATGGGTTGCTTCGTATTCGCCATTGTACTGACTCACTATTAATTGTGAATCGGAACAGGCGTCTATTTTTCTTGCCCCTGCCGCCTTGCACATGCGGATCCCGGCTAGTAAAGCTTCATATTCTGCCTCATTGTTTGAAGCCTGAAAACTGAAGCGTAGAGCATACTCGAACCTGTCGCCCTCTGGCGACTGACATATGACGCCTGCTCCACAACCATTTGAAGTAGAGCTTCCGTCCACATATACCTTCCATACTTGGTCTGGAACTTGAGAGTCAGGAGGACGAGTCATCTCTACAATAAAGTCAGCAAAGGCTTGCCCCTTCACTGCTTTTCTAGGCTCGAAAGTAACTTCGAGGCTCTGTATTTCTATGGCCCATTTGATCATTCGGCCTGACGACTCCATGATGGTCAGCGGCCGCTTGATAGGTTGGTTTGTATACACGACGACTATATGTGCCAAAAAGTAGGGCTTCAATTTTTTAACAGCCATGAAGAGTGCAAGACCAAATTTCTCCACTAGGGGATACCTCAACTCGGCATTTTTCAGTACGTGACTGACAAAGTAGACCGGGAGCTGACAGTCGTTCCTTTCAGCAAGGAGAACAGCGCTTAACGCATGATCAGAGACGGCCAGGTACATGTAGAGAACCTCTTTGGGCAAAGGGCTGACCAGCCTCGGCAAGGAATGCAAGTGAACTTTTAATTTCTGGAAGGCGGCCTCAGCATCCGGCCCCCATTCAAACCTTGCCTTTTTCTTAATTGCCTGGAAAAAGTATAGGCATTTGTCGCCTGATCGGCTTAGAAATCTTCCCAAGGCCGCCAGACAACCTGTTAACTTCTGAACCTCTCGGATGGTACGAGGCGACTGCATGTCAATGACCGCCTGCACCTTCTCAGGGTTCGCCTCTATTCCTCTCTGATTGATAAGGAATCCGAGAAATTTCCCAGACTCAACTCCAAAGACACATTTCTTGGGATTGAGCATGACATGGTGCCGCCTGAGTGTGGCGAAAGTTTCTCGGAGGTCCGACAGATGATCTTTCTGAAGTTTAATCTTGACAATCATATCATCAATGTATGCCTCGACGTTTCTCCCAATCTGATCAAAGAACACAGTGTTTATCATTCGTTGGAAGGTAGCCGGGGCATTCTTAAGACCAAACGGCATGACCGTGTAACAGTATAACCCCTGATCAGTGACGAAGGCCGTCTTCTCCTGATCTTTCTTCCATAAAAGGAATTTGATGGAAACCAGAATAGGCGTCCATAAAACTCATCAAGGCATGGCCGGCTGTTGAGTCGACCAGGTTATCAATTTTAGGCAGAGGGTAACTGTCTTTGGGGCACGCCTTGTTTAAGTCTGTGTAGTCTACACACATTCGCCAGGTGCCATTCGGATTTTTAACAAGCACCACATTTGCAACCCAGTCTGGGAAGTAACATTGCCGAATGAACCCTGCATCAAGTAATTTTTTAACTTCGGCGGCTGCCGCCTGACTTCTTTCTTCGCCATGGTTCCGCTTCTTTTTGCCGTACCGGCTTCTTTTTCGGATCCACGGCGAGTTTATGTACCGCCAGATCAGGACTAATGCCTGGCATTTCATGGACTTCAAATGCAAAGATGTCCTTGTATTCTTTCAATAGGTTGTAAAAGTCGTCACCAAGGTTTCTCAGAGCAGTCGTCCCAACTTTGACTGTTCGATCAGGACGTGAGTCGTCTAAGATCAGGTCCGCATGCTCACCAGCCGGCTGAGGGCGGAACTCATCCAGCCGCTCCTCTGCCAATGATTGCTATTTTCTTGCTTTTCTTGCGGACTCTGTCTGGGACGCCTTTCTCTTTTTGCCGCCTGCTTCTTGAACAGGTGCACTCTCCTTGACATTGTCAAGGTCTGTTTTTTTCACCACTTGACCCAGTGGCCATAACAGTGGGCTTGACATCCGAGAGATAGCACTCTCGGGCCATCCTCTGATCTCCCCTTAGGGAGCCGACTGTTCCATTATCCCTCTCAAACTTGAGCAACATAAGAGACGGGATTATAACAGCCTTGGAATTATTCAGGGTTGGTCGACCCAGAATCATGTTGTAGGCCGAGAGTTCCTCTACTACTAGGAACCGGACTACCATGTGTCTTCCTTCCCCTTTTTCGCCCAGGCGAATGGGTAAATCTACTCGTCCCAGTGGGTGGACGACTCCTCCTCCAAACCCTATTAAAGGGTGGGAGGCCGGATGTATGCAGTCAGTCTGATATTTCAGTTTCGACAGACATTTGCTGCTGATGAGATCTGAGGAGCTCCCGGTATCTATGAGGATTCGGCCAACTCTCTGGTTGGCCACTTTACATTCAATAACGAGAGGGTCGTCATGCGGCCCCCTTACCCCTCCTAGATCCTCTTCAGTGATGACAATCTCAGGAAATGTATATTTGGATGGCCGTTCTTGGTGAACGGAATTTACATCTAACCGCCTGATATTATCTTTGTTGCCCCTAATAGTGGGGCCGCCTCCTGAGAAGCCGCCTGCAATGGTGTAGACGACTGCATCATCTGTATCGGAGCTGTCGGCCTGTTGATTCTTTTTGGCCGACAGCTTTTTTGAGGAAGTGTTCCCCGTAGATTTCTTGACATAAGTGTCAAGATCACCTTGCTCAGCCAGGCGGTCTAGGTACCGCATAAGACTGATGCAGTCATTGGTGTGATGACCAACGTCATCATGATAAGCACAGATTTTATCTTGGTTCCGGTTGTTTGCAGAACCCTTCATGGGGACCGGCTTCTCAATTGAGATCCGTCCCTTGATTTCTTTTAGGATAAACTGGTTATCCTTGTTAAACGCATACTTTGGGGAGTATGGTTTGAATTCTTTTTTCTTTTTCTGGGCCGGCTGTTTAGAGGAATCAGCCGCCCAGACCTCTTTTCTTTTCTCATCTTTGTTTGACGACTGTTTCTGTCGTCCTTCTCTTTTGTCGAACCTTTTCCCGTCCGACTGTTTTATCGTACAAAGATCAGTCGCCTGTATATAGGCTTCTTCTTCAATCAAGGCCTCTTGAAGAGTCGCCACCCTTTTTCGAACCAAATCAAATTTGAAGGTAGACCCGTCTTTGAGACCTCTAAAAAAGTCGGTATAAGCTACCTCATCCGGTAACCCTTGAATCTGTATTCTCATCAGGTTAAACCGCCTGATGTAAGAACGAAGCCGCTCCTTCTCGCCCTGCTGAATTGTTCCCAAATCAAGGGTCGTTTTCTTCGCAGGGATGTTCATGGCGAAGTTGGAGGCAAATAAGTAAGCAAGCGTCCTGAAGCTATTTACACAACCAGTCGGCAGGTTGCCGAACCATTGCTGTGCGATTCCTTTGAGAGTCGCTGGGAAACACTTGCACCAAGTGGGATCATCCAACCCTTGAAGGTACATCAGGTTGGTGAATGCCATCAGATGGTCTTCTGGGTTAGTAGTGCCGTCATAGGCGCCTACTAGTACATTTTTCACTTTGGCCGGCTGAGCGGCTTCAGTAATTTCCTTGGAGAAGGCCGACGGCTGTTCACCAAGTCTAAGCAACCGTAGCTGCCAGTCCATAGGTTGGACGTTTTTTGCTGTAGGTCCACCAAATGGAGGTGGCTGCATAAAATACTGTTGTTGCGGCACAAATGGTAAGTTTGGTACCGCCTGGGCACTATGAAAGCCGGACTGACGGGAGGTGCCGCCTGACTGACTCTCATGGTACGACTGAGTATGCCTCATCGAGGCATTTCGCAAACTGTCTTGAAAGTTTGAAGTAGAAGCCGACTCTGACAATCGGTCACTTTTCTTCTGCTCTAGCAGTAGCCGAGCATCTGTGAATGTTTGCTTTGACCCGTCCGCCTGAATATGACGAACCGGTTTCCTATTTTCTGTAGGATAACGGAATTTTGTGAAATCAAGGGCAGGTGGGCTCCCGCTTCCTAGATTTAGGATGAGGAGTCGCCTCTCGCCCTTGAACTGGCTTCCTCTTCAGTGAAGTTGAGGGTTTCTTGGCCGACTGCTCCTTGACTGAAGCAGGCGGCTTCTTGTTGATCAACTCTTGAATCTCTCCCTTGAAGTCCCTCATGAAGGTCATGAGTTCGTTCCTTGTGATGGGAGCAGACTCATCAGTCGGCTGTTGCCGAACAGGCGGTGCGCCTGCTGGCTCGCTTCCTGTTTGAAGATGCTCCTGTTCCCTCCTTTCGGTAATGACGGGTACGTCGGGCCCTTAGGGTCCCGTCTGAAGCTGTATGAGTTTCAACTTCAAATTCACTTTCGGTGTCATGGTCCGACTGAACTTGAGGGTCGTCTAGGGGACGCCTCTCTTCAGGAGTCGGTACAGACTTGGATGCCATCTCTGAAGTACTCTCCCCACAGACGGCGCCAAATGTTTCGGGGTTTTCTGATGTCCTGCGGGAGAGTTACAATTCCGAGACTGGAACCGGACGCCTGTACCTGCAAAATAACGGAGACTCCTGTGAGCTCCGCCTCCAACGGTCAAGTTAGTACCTGATTAAGGAGTAATTAATGCGGAAATTAAAGTAATAAGGTCTCTCTAGGTGAGAGTGTTTAATGTAGGTAATCTGCTTTGTTAGCGAGATCAGCCGGTTATTAGTGTGTTCCGTAATGTTTCTGTTCCCTCCCTTAATGAGGATTAAGGGAGGTATTTATAACCTTGGGAAACGTGCCCATCCTAGGTTTAGGTAAACCTAGGGCCGATTGGGCTTCCCTCGGAAGTTGGGCCTGGGTGGCCGGTTTCTCCATTAGGCATGGAGTATGCCACATGTCGTGACATAACAGGTCCAAGGTGGACGAATAAGCGCGTGCCACGTGGCAAGCCCTGACAGTTCCAACTAGGGGACACTTGGCAGGTCCTGATTGGCCCACGTGGTGCATTCCGATTGGTAGGAGCAAAATCCCCTAATCACTTGTAGTAAAAATTTCTGACACAGGGGGGGGTTTGGGGGGGGCCTTCCAGTTCGTTACGGCTTTTTTAAACCACTTGTTTTGGGGGTTCATTGGGCTTTCTTTTTCTCAGGGTAAAGGTTTTGTGAGAGAAAACTTGGAAAGCTCCCCCTTTGGCTTTTTTTGCCTGTTCCCTATGGCCAAACTCGCCTCCACCCCGCTTTTTGGATTAATAATCAAACCCAAAAGGAAACCCAACCAAAGGCCAATCCCTCAAAGCCCCACAAACGCCACCCCCCGGCCCACCCCCCCCCTTCCACATGCCGCGTTGGCCTTTGCCATTATTAGGGATTACCAATCGGAATGCGCCACGTGGACCAATCAGGTCCTGCCAAGTGTCCCCAGTTGGAACAGGGCTTGCCACGTTTATTCGTCCACCTTGGACCTGTTATGTCACGACATGTGGCATACTCCATGCCTAATGGAGAACCGGCCACCCAGGCCCAACTTCCGAGGGAAGCCCAATCGGCCCTAGGTTTACCTAAACCTAGTGGGCACGTTTCCCAAGGTTATAAATACCTCCCTTAATCCTCATTAAGGACAAGGAAAACACATTAATTACACACAGTAATAACCGGCTGATCTCGCTAACAAAGCAGATTACCTACATTAAACACTCTCACCTAGAGAGACCCAATCACTTTAATTTCCGCATTAATTACTCCTTAATCAGGTACTAACTTGACCGTTGGAGGCGGAGCTCACAGGAGTCTCCGTTATTTTGCAGGTACAGGCGTCCGGTTCCAGTCTCGGAATTGTAACTCTCCCGCAGGACATCAGAAAACCCCGAAACATTTGGCGCCGTCTGTGGGGAGAGTACTTCTGAGATGGCATCCAAGTCTGTACCGACTCCTGAAGAGAGGCGTCCCCTAGACGACCCTCAAGTTCAGTCGGACCATGATACCGAAAGTGAATTTGAAGTTGAAGCTCATACAGCTTCAGACGGGACCCTAAGGGCCCGACGTACCCGTCATACCGAAAGGAGGGAACGGGAGCATCTTCAAACAGGAAGCGAGCCAGCAGGCGCACCGCCTGTTCGGCAACAGCCGACTGATGGGTCTGCTCCCATCACAAGGAACGAACTCATGACCTTCATGAGGGACTTCAAGGGAGAGATTCAAGAGTTGATCAACAAAAAGCCGCCTGCTCCAGTCAAGGAGCAGTCGGCCAAGAAACCCTCCACTTCACTGAAGAGGAAGCCAGTTCAAGGGCGAGAGGCGACTCCTCATCCTGCCCTTGATTTCACAAAATTCCGTTATCCTACAGGAAATAGGAAACCTGTTCGTCATATTCAGGCGGACGGGTCGAAGCAACATTCACAGATGCTCGGCTACTGCTAGAGCAGAAGAAGAGTGACCGATTGTCAGAGTCGGCCTCTACTTCAAACTTTCAGACAGTTTGCGAAATGCCTCGATGAGGCATACTCAGTCGTACCATGAGAGTCAGTCAGGCGGCACCTCCCGTCAGTCCGGCTTTCATAGTGCCAGGCGGTACCAAACTTACCATTTGTGCCGCAACAAACAGTATTTTTTGCAGCCACCTCCGTTTGGTGGACCTGCAGCAAAAAACGTCCAACCTATGGACTGGCAGCTACGGTTGCTTAGACTTGGTGAACAGCCGTCGGCCTTCTCCAAGGAAATTACTGAAGCCGCTCAGCCGGCCAAAGTGAAAAATGTACTAGTAGGCGCCTATGACGGCACTACTAACCCAGAAGACCATCTGATGGCATTCACCAACCTGATGTACCTTCAAGGGTTGGATGATCCCACTTGGTGCAAGTGTTTCCCAGCGACTCTCAAAGGAATCGCACAGCAATGGTTCGGCAACCTGCCGACTGGTTGTGTAAATAGCTTCAGGACGCTTGCTTACTTATTTGCCTCCAACTTCGCCATGAACATCCCTGCGAAGAAAACGACCCTTGATTTGGGAACAATTCAGCAGGGCGAGAAGGAGGGGCTTCGTTCTTACATCAGGCGGTTTAACCTGATGAGAATACAGATTCAAGGGTTACCGGATGAGGTAGCTTATACTGACTTTTTCAGAGGTCTCAAAGACGGGTCTACCTTCAAATTTGATTTGGTTCGAAAAAGGGTGGCGACTCTTCAAGAGGCCTTGATTGAAGCAGAAGCCTATATACAGGCGACTGATCTTTGTACGATAAAACAGTCGGACGGGAAAAGGTTCGACAAAAGAGAAGGACGACAGAAACAGTCGTCAAAAAGATGAGAAAAGAAAAGAGGTCTGGGCGGCTGATTCCTCTAAACAGCCGGCCCAGAAAAAGAAAAAAGAATTCAAACCATACTCCCCAAAGTATGCGTTTAACAAGGATAACCAGTTTATCCTAAAAGAAATCAAGGGACGGATCTCAATTGAGAAGCCGGTCCCCATGAAGGGTTCTGCAAACAACCGGAACCAAGATAAATTCTGTGCTTATCATGATGATGTTGGTCATCACACCAATGACTGCATCAGTCTCATGCGGTATAGACCGCCTGGCTGAGCAAGGTGATCTTGACACTTATGTCAAGAAATCTACGGGGAACACTTCCTCAAAAAAGCAGTCGGCCAAAAAGAATCAACAGGCCGACAGCTCCGATACAGATGATGCAGTCGTCTACACCATTGCAGGCGGCTTCTCAGGAGGCGGCCCCACTATTAGGGGCAACAAAGACAATATCAGGCGGTTAGATGTAAATTCCGTTCACCAAGAACGGCCGTCCAAATATTCATTTCCTGAGATTGTCATCACTGAAGAAGATCTAGGAGGGGTAAGGGGGCCGCATGACGACCCTCTCGTTATTGAATGTAAAGTGGCCAACCAGAGAGTTGGCCGAATCCTCATAGATACCGGAAGCTCCTCAGATCTCATCAGTAGCAAATGTCTGTCGAAACTAAAATATCAGACTGATGCATACATCCGGCCTCCCACCCTTTAGTAGGGTTTGGAGGAGGAGTCGTCCACCCACTGGGACGAGTAGATTTACCCATCCCTGGGCGAAAAAGGGGAAGGACGACACATGGTAGTCCGGTTCCTGGTAGTAGAGGAACTCTCGGCCTACAACATGATTCTGGGTCGACCAACCCTGAATAATTCCAAGGCTGTTATAATCCCATCTCTTATGTTGCTCAAGTTTGAGAGGGATAATGGAACAGTCGGCTCCCTAAGGGGAGATCAGAGGATGGCCCGAGAGTGCTATCTCTCGGATGTCAAGCCCACTGTTATGGCCACTGGGTCAAGTGGTGAAAAAAAGACCTTGACAATGTCAAGGAGAGTGCGCCTGTTCAAGAAGCAGGCGGCAAAAAAGAGAAAGGCATCCCAGACAGGTCCGCAAGAAAAGAAGAAAATAGCAATCATTGGCAGAGGAGCGGCCGGATGAGTTCCGCCCTCAGCCGGCTGGTGAGCATGCGGACCTGATCTTAGACGACTCACGTCCTGACCGAACAGTCAAAGTTGGGACGACTGCTCTGAGAAACCTTGGTGACGACTTTCACAACCTATTGAAAGAATACAAGGACATCTTTGCATTCGAAGTCCATGAAATGCCAGGCATTAGTCCTGATCTGGCGGTACATAAACTGGCCGTGGATCCGAAAAAGAAGCCGGTACGGCAAAAGAAGCGGAACCATGGCGAAGAAAGAAGTCAGGCGGCAGCCGCCGAAGTTAAAAAATTACTTGATGCAGGGTTCATTCGGCAATGTTACTTCCCAGACTGGGTTGCAAATGTGGTGCTTGTTAAAAAGCCGAATGGCACCTGGCGAATGTGTGTAGACTACACAGACTTAAACAAGGCGTGCCCCAAAGACAGTTACCCTCTGCCTAAAATTGATAACCTGGTCGACTCAACAGCCGGCCATGCTTGATGAGTTTATGGACGCCTATTCTGGTTTCCATCAAATTCCTTTATGGAAGAAAGATCAGGAGAAGACGGCCTTCGTCACTGATCAGGGGTTATACTGTTACACGGTCATGCCGTTTGGTCTTAAGAATGCCCCGGCTACCTTCCAACGAATGATAAACACTGTGTTCTTTGATCAGATTGGGAGAAACGTCGAGGCATATATTGATGATATGATTGTCAAGACTAAACTTCAGAAAGATCATCTGTCGGACCTCCGAGAAACTTTCGCCACACTCAGGCGGCACCATGTCATGCTCAAATCCCAAGAAATGTGTATTTGGAGTTGAGTCTGGGAAATTTCTCGGATTCCTTATCAATCAGAGAGGAATAGAGGCGAACCCTGAGAAGGTGCAGGCGGTCATTGACATGCAGTCGCCTCGTACCATCCGAGAGGTTCAGAAGTTAACAGGTTGTCTGGCGGCCTTGGGAAGATTTCTAAGCCGATCAGGCGACAAATGCCTATACTTTTTCCAGGCAATTAAGAAAAAGGCAAGGTTTGAATGGGGGCCGGATGCTGAGGCCGCCTTCCAGAAATTAAAAGTTCACTTGCATTCCTTGCCGAGGCTGGTCAGCCCTTTGCCCAAAGAGGTTCTCTACATGTACCTGGCCGTCTCTGATCATGCGTTAAGCGCTGTTCTCCTTGCTGAAAGGGACGGCTGTCAGCTCCCGGTCTACTTTGTCAGTCACGTACTGAAAAATGCCGAGTTGAGGTATCCCTAGTGGAGAAATTTGGTCTTGCACTCTTCATGGCTGTTAAAAAATTGAAGCCCTACTTTTTGGCACATGCAGTCGTCGTGTATACAGACCAACCTATCAAGCGGCCACTTACCATCATGGAGTCGTCAGGCCGAATGATCAAATGGGCCATAGAAATACAGAGCCTCGAAGTTACTTTCGAGCCTAGAAAAGCAGTGAAGGGGCAAGCCTTTGCTGACTTTATTGTAGAGATGACTCGTCCTCCTGACTCTCAAGTTCCAGACCAAGTATGGAAGGTATATGTGGACGGAAGCTCTACTTCAAATGGTTGTGGAGCAGGCGTCATATGTCAGTCGCCAGAGGGCGACAGGTACGAGTATGCTCTACGCTTCAGTTTTCAGGCTTCAAACAATGAGGCAGAATATGAAGCTTTACTAGCCGGGATCCGCATGTGCAAGGCGGCAGGGGCAAGAAAAATAGACGCCTGTTCCGATTCACAATTGATAGTGAGTCAGTACAATGGCGAATACGAAGCAACCCATCCGGCCATGATCAAGTATTTACAGGCGGTCCGACAAGCAGTCGGCTCCCTTGAGGATTTCCATCTGATCCAAGTGCCGAGATCAGAAAACAACCAGGCGGATGCACTGTCAAAATTAGCATCATCCGCCTCCTCTGATACTCCTCGAACTGTTTTTTGGGAAGTAATGGAGAAGAGAAGCATCGAGGAAAACCCTATTGGAATCCTAGACAGAAGCTCAACCTGGATGGATTCAATCAGGGCATATCTGACAAACGGTACACTGCCGGATGATCCTCAACAGGCGGCAGCACTGAAAAAACGAGCCACCTGTTTTGAAATGATAAAGGGAGAACTTCACAAAAGGGGGTACCTTCAACCCTTCTTAAAGTGTGTTACTCCAGAAAAGGGACGAGAGATACTAGACGATCTTCACTCTGGTTACTGTGCTTCTCATATAGGTGGTAGGATGCTTGCTCAAAGGGCAAGGCGGCAGGGCTACTTTTGGCCTACTTTGGAAGCAGATGCAATGGAGATGGTGAAAAAATGTGACAAGTGCCAAAGGTTTGGCAAACTAATTCACCGTCCGGCTACTGACCTCACTACCATTCACAGCCCACTACCGTTTGCTAAGTGGGGCATGGACATTCTGGGTCCATATACGCCTGCTACAGGCGGAAGAGGTACATACTTGTTGCCGTCGACTACTTCACTAAATGGGTAGAGGCGGAGGCTGTAAAGGGAATCAAGACGAAAGATGTAATTTCATTCATTTGGAAAAATGTCATCACTCGGTTCGGGGTTCCCATGTCTATGGTTTTTGATAATGGTCCCCAATTTGAGACGCCTGTTCTCAAAAGCTGGTTGGGTGACCAAGGAATTGCAAACTACTTTGCATCTGTCGGCCGTCCACAAGCAAACGGCCAGGTAGAAGCCTTTAATAAAATCATCTCAGACGGTCTCAAGAAAAAGATTGAACGAGCAGGCGGCCTATGGGCGGATGAACTACCACATGTTCTCTGGGCCATTAGGACGACTGAAAAAGGGGCGACTGGAGAAACTCCATTCCTCCTAACTTACGGTGCGGAAGCTGTTCTTCCAATAGAACACTACGAGCCGACTCTTCGAGTAATGCTATATGACGAAGAGGCAAACTGGGAAGCCATGCGCCTGGCATTAGACTCACTTCCTGAAAAGAGGGGCAATGCTGTCTTGCGCCATGAGATCTATCGCCTGAGAATGACTAGATCATACAACAAAAAAGTACACAGGCGTCCACTCAAAGTAGGGGACTTTGTACTTAGAAAAATGGAAGCAGTTGGTAGGGCTAATGAGTCTGGCAAACTAACTCCCAACTGGGAAGGACCCTACCGAATCTATGAGGAAGTCAGGGACGGTACCTACCGTCTGGAAACACCAGACGGAACCGTTGCCTCGAACTTGGAATGTAGATAATCTTAAGAAATATTTCTTTTGAATGATGTAAAAAAGTCAAGAGCTACTTG
>NW_018745272.1:275396-297146 GCF_001683475.1 Chenopodium quinoa
AATCAAAGAAAAACGTACCTGATTTGAGCAATTTAGGTTGTTTTGCAGCAATTTGGGCTAGATTTTGAGATTTGAGGAGAGAGAAAGTAAAGAGGATTGAAAGTTTGAGGAGAGAGAAAAGTATGAACGTTTGGGGAGGGTTTTGGGGGATTTTTTTTTTTTGTTTTAATCTTGACCGCTCATCCTAATCTAATCCTACGGATGAGATTGGTTCTTATATAACTAGGGTTCTTACATAAGGAGGGGTTCTTACCGGATCCCTCCCCTATATATATATATATATATATATATATATATATATATATATATATATATATATATATATATATATATATATATATTTATTGGCTAAATACCAGTTAATGCCTAAAATCACATTTTTAGTTATCCAAACCCACACTTCCTTCCACGACGGTCCATGACAATCAGGTAAAGTAGATAGTTCTATGTCAATGGATTTTTAGAATAAAAGCACATGAGATCGAGTTCGACATACACACAACAACACTACAAATATCACTGTTCATTAATTAGTCCATTATCCTTGAAAGTTACTCGCAAAAAGGTGGTGATTCCTGAACTATGTTTGAAGTCATCAGCCACTGTTAGTCACTAAATTAGTCTATTCACCTTTTGCCTTTTAAAAAAAAAAACATTACTATTTCCCGAAAACTTCAATGATATTGAGTTGAAGATTAGTAATTAAATGGATTTTAAACACTTCAACTAATTTGAATTAATTTGTTGAGCTTTAGCACTTGTTTGAGCTGTCTAAACAGGCCCGTTAGAAAATACTGAATCAGAATGAAGCAGATGTATAAGCAGCCTATTTAGGAAGAAGGAGGTGTATACGATCAGATCAGACCCCATTATTTTATTTGTACTGTGTTTGGTTATGGTTAGATATTTTTAATTTTATAATAAGAAATTTATAAATTTTTAATTTGATAAGTTTAAATTAATTTATATTAATACAAATCTAAAATCTCATTTGGTAATTTTTTTTCCTTAAAAATTTGAAATTTCTGTACAAATAACCCATCTTGTGTGTAGCTGGTCACATCGTATAACCACTTATAAAAAAACAAAGTAACCCCTATAATATTGTTGATTGAAACCTCAGCGAGGACCTTTATGAGCGATAGCAAGTTCATAAAGGTCCTCGATGAGAATTGAACCCTTGTTCTTAAGGTTAGACGATCTTTTCCTTATAGCTAGACCAACTTTTAATCAGTATGGAAAGCAGAATGTGTTGTGGGCTCTCGTGGGGATTATTCTTATTTACATCTACTGTCTGGTATAGTATTAAGTTGTACTCGTAATTATTGGATCTGAGTGAGCTACATAAATCTTTCCTAATTCATAAGAGGATTTGTGTCAGAAATTTTTACTACAAGTATTAGTTACTCCAAGTATTTTTATTAGCTTATAATATCGTAGTAGTAAAAAAAAGAATTCCAATTTGGTCAAAAATATTTATTTTTTTATTAAAAAACTGGGGTCAAGCTATGGATTCCTCAATCTAGCTGAAATAAAAGAATATTCTGTGTTGTTCCCTAAATAAATACTTCGTAAATTACGTAGTAGTATAAATAATCTGTGTTTATATAAAAGCAAAGGAGTATCATGTAAAAATGAGAGTGCCCAAATTCCTAGTGGAAGGAGACATTAGGGACAAACCATACAGGATTATTATGCAGTGGAAGATAGAATTTTATTTTTGATGTTATTTTCATGTAACGTGTTTTGTAAACAAAGCTAATCTCTAAATGATAGGAAGATAAGGAGTAGATATTTATTACTAATAATAAGAAATACTTAGACAGTAAGACCATGTTTAGTTCACCTTTTTTTTTTTTTTTTTTTTTTTAACTAGGTAATAATTTTATATCAAAATAGAAAAAATGAGTTCAGATCATATCAGATTTTAGAAAATATCGGAGTAGATCAATTTAAAATAAATGTCATATAAGAATTACTTCATATGTTTCAAAAAATTTTAATTATTAATAATTTGGTGATGATTTAATATAAGTTGTCCTTACTGCTGCATATAAACATTCAAATTACTACATTTTCTAAATTGATACTCATGGAATATTAATTTTAACATGTATAGTATGGTAATTAAAGACCATGCGCCATTTTGTGTAACTAAGTATTTGATAATTTAAATGAATATTTTCACTTTTGATTCCTTATTATCTATGGAGTGTCATTCTCAATTCCTTGACAAAATAATTTAATTTGTGGAATTGAAGTCTTACATTGTTTTAAATATTAATAAGCTAAGTATGCCATTCTCAATTCCTTAGAGCATGTTGTATGCCATTAGAAAGACACGATTTAGCTGAAGTATTACGTTGTTTTGTTTTATAATTAAGTGTTAATATTGCCTGATTAGGCTAAGATAAATATTGAGGATTTAAGAATTACTCCCCCAAATTAAAACTAATTAGGCCCAATAATCAACCCATGTCATACTAGATTATTACAAAAAAGTGTAGATCAAACCAATAAAGTTTAAACAGACCATTCTTAAATAAAATAAATAAATAAAAAAGCTTAAATAGACCAAACTAACAGTAATAAAGATTATGATTCATACCCGACTAGATCAGATAATTAGACAATAAAATTTTTTATATCTAAATAACTACTTATATAAAAGGAAAAAAAAACATACTCCGTAAATCCGTAGTGTATAAAATGAGAAAGTTCATATTAGTTCTTTCTCCTTCCAATTTTCCAAATATAGTTTGTGGATTGCATCATCCCTGACCCTTCTTTATGTAAAACATGTATAATGCAGTAATTAAAAAATATCGGTATGAAAATACAATCACATGCAAATTAGAATAACATACATTTCGAATTAAATAGTTCTTTTGCCTTTTTATTTTCAACAATTTTCATTTCTCATGCTTGTCAATATATCATTTCAATCACTAATATTTTTAATTATAAATGGGTAACAATTTTGATATATATTGTAAAAGTATGAATTGAGACAAATTTAACAAGATCTCACACAATTATATTTTTTTTTAACTATAAATCATCGAAGTTAATCAAAGCGGATTGCATAATAATCAATAATCAACCAATTGCAAGGAAAAAAAAGACAGAGGACGTATAATTGAATAATTACCAATTAAAAGATATAAATAAAAATCTTGACTTCTTTTATAATCTAACCCAAGTAAATGGGGTATGTCTTTGTTAACCACGTTTTAATTTTATGTTTTGATAAATTTTTGCATACTAACAATAATAAATCAAACTTTTAATGATAATTGACCTAAAGTTAGGTTGATTTTAATGGACCCAAACCCTATAATTAAGATCATGCCAAACACACCATGCCTAAAATTACAATGACTAGAATCTGATTAGGTCAATGTTATAAATAGTTGAGACAATCTTTATCGAAAAAACATGTGATTTTATCTCTCATCACAAAAATAAAAACTAAGGTCGTAAGTTCGGAACTACAAGTATTTGATTGTTTGTGTCATAATGTCATACTCTATACTTCGTAGGAATAAAATGAGACACAATTATATACTCGTATTACCGTAGCAATTTTACACCTTTTTATATTTTTTTTTTTCCTTCGGTACAGAAAATACATAGTAATGGATTAATGGTCTAATGGGTAAAACTTAACACCCGAACTTAGGTATATTTGTATATACTTGTATATTGTATAGTCATTGATTCATTGTTATGACTTATAATTATAAAGTGTTTAATTAGAAGATGATAATCAAATTAATTTTGAAATTTCCATTCTTTATAATTTTATAAAAATACAGCTTAATACTTCCTCGGTTTTTTTTTTAAGTTACAACACTTTTCTTTTCACGCTTGCTGATGCATGGTTACAATCTTTAATATCTTTAATTACCAATATGTAAAAATTATAAACATTTGATATTAAAATAGTATAAATCAAGACGAATCTAACAAGATTCCACATAACTATATTTTTTGCATAGGGATAAATCATTAAAGCTAGTCAAAGTGAAACAAATGAATAGTGTAAAAATCAAACTGTTGCAACTATAAAAAAAAAAAAAAAAAAAGGAAGTATATTAAAGAGTTAAAGTTAGAAAATGTGTATTGACAAGTGTAAAAATCTTACTTCCTACGTTTTTTTTAGATGCATTACTTTCCCTGAAAGGATTAACAAAAGTGCTAGCTAGTTTACGATTAACGGCAATTAACAATAACGAAGACGGAAAAAACAAGTGATAAACGAGATAAGGAGAATTTACCGTGGGAAACCCGAGAACCGGGAGAAAAACCCACCAATCCACTATGGAGTAATACTTCAATGAAAATTAATGTAGTTTATAAGCTTTCAATCACCATGAAAGCTCTCACCCCAAACTCACCCTCTCAAACACTCAAACCCTAACTGTTTGGGTTTACATGAGGCTTTTTCTTTCTACATCTTTCCCTTCATCCTATTACTCTTTCTACAGTGACAAAACATGAGTATATATAGTGCAAGAAGATCAATAGCTAAGATTACATCTCGAGCATGTTAAAAGAAATTGCAGCGCTGTAACAGGGGCATCTGGTTCGACAAAACCTACCCTGAGTTCGGTTGAACCAGGGGTGGTTCGGTTGACACTCCAAGAAGTTCAGTTGAACTCTCGAGTCAGTAGCAAAACTTGATTTCCTTCAAATGGTTCGACCAAACTTTTCAAAAGTTCGGTCAAACTTCCGTACTATGCGGACAGTTCTTCATATAGTAGTCGTAACTCCCTCAATTCTTGACCAAATCGAGCTTATGATCAGTCGTTAGAAAGCTCTTGAGACGACCTATCACCTCCAACTTGAATCATCTCAATATCATTCCTAGATCTTGAGATATGTTCATTTGAAGTCAGATCCTACTTTTCATTGTTGCTTAACACCAAAGCTATGCACCCCCTTAGCCTTTTTCAACCGTTCTCCACACTTCTCAAACCCAACATTCTCTTTTAGCTAATAAATTCTCTATATTTCTCTCCTATTACATTGATTCTCTATCTTCTCTCTATCTCTCTTAACTCCAAAATGTTGATGATTTAGAGTGTTGTATGGTGCGCGCTTGTTAAGCGCGCCCGCGCTAGGTAGGCACGGCCGCGATGAGAGCGCGCCTAAACCACGCACCTCTCTGGAAATAAACATTTTGGATGAATATGGGTGGCGTGCCCGCGCTGCAGGTCGCGTCAAAACCGCGGCCCTCACTGACTTCAAGTTATCTCTCGCAGGTTTTTTGGGAGGCACGCCCGCACCGCTTGGTGTCGCGCCCGCGCTGCTTCCCAGTTCTGCGGTTTTTTGCTGACGGTTATTTCTCTTATTAAAGATATTTTTTGTGAGATCAAAAATAATATATATACAGAACATTTTTTGATTTCCTCTCCCAAAAAAGAATTCTCCACATTTTTCTCTCAATCTTTTTGCAAAATATTGTGAGAAAAACTCTTGAAATTTAGCCTTCTTTGTGAATTATTCATTGTATTTCGATTCTAGTGCTAAGAACGAAATTTGCTGTCAATTGTATCTCAAAGAGGATTTCCGGTTTAACCCAAGCACCGTGTGGGGGAAATAAACCTCTTTAGAAAAGTGTATACACTACAAGAATACAGCTTATTTCCGACGGAATTTTTCCGTCGGAATCAGCGCAAAATCCGTCGGAAACGTTTTCCGACGGATTTCCGTCGGAACAGATCCGTCACAAAACCCTTTGTAGGAAATTTGGGGTATTCCGAGGGAAAATCTGTCGGAAGACACTTTTCCAACGGAATCATATCCGTCGTAGAAGGATTTGACTTTCATCGTCAGTCCGTCGCAAATTTCCGACGGATTTTTCCTCGGAATAATTCGTTGGAACAGTAAACCTCCGACGGAAAATTCGTCGGAACAGGTCCATTTCCGACGGAATATTCCATCGGAAACCTATCTTTCCGACGGAATATTCCGTCGGAGGAGGTCCATTTCCGACGGAATATTCCGTCGGAAAGAGGTTTTTTCCGATAAAATTTTCCGTCGGAAAGTATGCTTTTTCCGTCGGAATTAATCCTGTTTTATTTTACAAATTGAACGATTTAATTTGTATTTTGTAACCTATAAATCTTGCACCTAATTTAAAATAAATTTGATTTGATAATTTTATTACCCAAATATTTTTATATATTAATTTTTAATAATGTATATATTGGGTCCTAGTGTCCTACTATACAACATAATCTAAATACATCTACGTACAATATAAACAAATTCTAAGCTACAGCCGGAGTACCTTGCCCTGCACCGCCGCTATCCGAGTCGGGGTCTCGAGGCTGATGCGGAATGTTGGAACATTGGTCGGTGTTGGAGAACCGATGCATCATATCTTCAAACCTCTCTTGGTTTTTCCTTTCTATTTCAGCCAATCGAGCCTCCATCTCAAGTTCCATTTCACTGAGCCTAGCTTGCACCCTTTGCTTCACCCTCTGCTCCACCTGATCCTGCATCTGGGAAAAAAGGGAAGGCGAGTAATTCTTGGAAGACTTGGAACCTGTACCCTTCCTGTTGGCATAATACAGCTCAGAACCTTCGCCAAGTCCTTTCACACGACCCTTCTTGTTGCGACCATCTACAGTTTCCCAGTACAGCTCATTTGGAGTCTTCTGAATCCCTTGGGTGCTTGCTTCTCCGGATTTCTTTTGGAAGGCCTCCTACAAGATACACATTTGAAAAGGTGCACAAAGATGTAAGTTAAATTCAGCTTTCTGAACAAAATAGAACCAAGTAATGCCTATACGACCTATTCCTTGCCTATTTCCTACATTTCTTACCAAATGAACCATTTCTTTCTCTTAACATGTCTATTATAGGTAGTTGTAGGTGTACATGCATTTAAAACACAAAAACAATCATAGAACCAAGTTTTGGGAACGAATTGGACCGAAATAGGACCAACTGAGGCCTATGTGACCTATTCCTTGCCTATTTCCTACATTTCTTACCAAATGAACTATTTCTTTCTCTTAACATGTCTATTATAGGTAGTTGTAGGTGTACATGCATTGAAAACACAAAAACAATCATTGAACCAAGTTTTGGGAACGAATTGGACCGAAATAGGACCAACTGAGGCCTATGTGACCTATTCCTTGCCTATTTCCTACATTTCTTACCAAATGAAACATTTATTTCTCTTAACATGTCTATTATAGGTAGTTGTAGGTGTACATGCATTGAAAACACAAAAACAATCATAGAACTAAGTTTTGGGAACGATTTGGACCGAAATAGGACCAACTGAGGCCTATGTGACCTATTCCTTGCCTATTTCCTACATTTCTTACCAAATGAACCATTTCTTTCTCTTAACATGTCTAGTATAAGTAGTTGTAGGTGTACATGCATTTAAAACACAAAGAAAATCATAGAACAAAGTTTTGGGAACGATTTGGACCGAAATAGGACCAACTGAGGCCTATGTGACCTATTCCTTGCCTATTTCCTACATTTCTTACCAAATGAACCATTTCTTTCTCATAACATTTCTATTATAGACCCTTCTAGGTGTACATGCATTGAATTCACATATATAAACAATCAAACAAGTTCAAATCCAAAGTGTTATTGAAGTTATTACCGCAATTTGCTGTGCTTTGGTGTTGGCTGGAACTATGCCTTTCCTGGGCACACTTTCTTGAAGTGCGTCTTCAGAAACAGCTCAGGAGCTGTCGGGAGCTGGCCTTTGTTCTTCGCCGCCTTTGGTTGAACATGCAGAAAATGATTAAGATTCAATGTTAAAGCACCTTTACATACAGTAATACACAATTCTATTTTATTTTATCTGCCTTTTCAACAAACTTACCATCCGTTTTGCATGTTGTACAGCAGATATCGACCCTTGATAGTGGGTAGCTTCAACCGGATTTTCCATTGAGCCGCTGATAGGTCCTATTTTGCACATGTTTTAGGTGGGTATCTAAGCTCATTTGATTACAAAATTAGAGATCTTTGGTGCATATTTGCATTATTTGCTTAAGTTGTGCTCTACTACTCTTCGTTTGTGTGTTTTGATGAATTTCAGGTGATTTATATGCAAATGGAGTATGGTTGGCTAATCTTGAGTATGATAATCATGGAGTATGAAAACATATTGCTTAAGAATATCAAATCATGTGTTCGAGACGAACTTGAGTGAAAATGAAGCAAAACGTTGATGAAATACTTGACAAATATGACACCTGTTCACTATTATGCTCATAACTTTTGGTACACAAATGATAATGGAGTGATTCAAATTGCATTGGAAATTAGACTTGAAGACCTTTCCAACGATATATTACACGCCTCAAACAAAGCTCCGGATATGAAGTTATGACTGATTTAATATGAGTGATACGCGCAGCAGAGCAGGCACGTCCGTGCCCAGCAGTCAGGCACGTCCGTGCCTGGAAGACAGACTCTGCAGCGTTTTTATTTCTAGAGAGGCACGTCCGTGCCTCCTGGGATTCTTGTGCGCCAAGGCTTGGCCGATTTTCTTATCTTTTTGGGCTTGTATATATATTCTTTAGCCTTGTTTTTCTTTTTTTTATCTTTTATTCATTAAGTTTTATTATTTTTCAATTCCTATTATCAAGAACTAGTTCTCCATTATTTTTCTAAGTTTTTGTAATTCAAGATTCAAGCTTTCTACCTTTAATTTTATTCAAGATTTGGTATTTATTTTTCATCCCTTGCTATTTAATTATGTTTTCATTATTTATTATTATTTTTATTTCTTTAATCATGTGTGAGTAGGTTCTTTAATTCAAGATCTAGTGTAGCCCTATTATTATTGATGCATGAATTAAATCTTTAAATTCTTTAACAACTTTAACAATTGAATTGCTAAATTGATTGTGATTATGTCAATGCTAGGTTAGACGTGACTATAGTATTGCGATTATTCCATTGTTTTTATCACAGCGAGAGTTGGGTATAAACGGATTTGAGTAAATTAATTTAGGGTTTGATTCATAACACGAGAGTAGTTATGTTTGATAATTGGGAAGTGAGAGTAACGTGTTTAATGTCTTTAATATGCATGATACCATGAGAATAGGATTGATTGTATGTTAGGGAAGCCATTGATACTCGAGAGAGATCCTTGGTAATTATTAGGGTTTACTTTTCCCCGTTCGATTGAAATCGTATGTTAAGGGTAGAATTACAATTGCATCGATAATAATTGTGGTGAAACTAGATCTTGGATGTTTTAAGTACTTGATTTAACCATCTTATTTAGTTTATTTTCGAATTCTTCTCATACTTAGTTCCGTAGATAATTGATAATAATTGATTCTTGCTTAGTAGAAATTCGAGTCTATTTAATTATTTTTGAACCTTAGTCTCTTGGGATCCGACCCTTACTTGCCAATCTACATTAGTATTGGTCTGTTAGGTTATTTTTGATAGGTACGCGACACGCCTACCAACCTCCCCTCCTGTTCTTCCTGTTTTGGGCCGATCTCTTCTTGAAAGTTGGATCACTGGAAACAACTTCCATCATTTTCTTGTGGCATCCTCATTCAGCCACCCTGGCTTGGCGCCTCTCATCTTGCGCGTGACTATGTAGAACATGTCACGCAGCCGAGTAGCAAACTTCTTTTCAAAAGTTTGCTTTACATCCTCGGTCAGCTCAGGTGCCCAGGTGAATTCTTTCTGCAAATGATGAACTTGGTTGGTTATATACGCAACTTCATCTCATACTTTTCATAAAACGTGTTAACTAAGTTTAAAATAGCTTACGCTGAATAGGCTCCACCAGTGTTGTTTTGTTGCTTCATCCACCTCTCTGTAATTCCGCCAAGGCTCGCGATAGTACCCGGTCAGCGCCCCGGATACCGCACTCCTCACCGTGTTGTCGTCAAACCTACATTTAAACAACAGGGTTAGATGAACACCATCAAAAAATTTGTATAAAATTCGTTAACAGGTAATAACATTAAGTATATAAAACCAATTCATTGAATGTATGTACGTACCACAGCACAGTAGGGTCTAAAACCGGCTTCGTAGAATGCTCCTGCGTCTGATCTCGTGGTGAGCTGGAAGTGGGCACCTGAGTATCATTATTAAACATTAGCTAATTAGGAACAAGCTTGAAATATTGGTGCATAAATGTAGAGATTGGACTAAGGCTGAAATAAGGCTGAACATAACTAAAGATATAATCAATGTAGAGAGCATACATACCTGAGTAGTACCCAAATCATGTGCATCCACATCCGCCATGTCCTCATCCGAGTAGTCGGGCTCCATTGCCCGTTTACCTTTGTCTGTACCGCTAGCCATGTTCACCTGAAATAGTTGTTAATAACATGACATCATATTAAAAGTTACAAGTGTAATACAATGAAATAAAATTTCAGCGTAAAAGTAATGATTTATTAAAAGACCATTGTCTATTTTACAATAACAACCAAATTGAAAGAAGGAAAGTAATATATCCTCCTATTCATTAATGTCATCACTACTATCACTACTGGAATCATCACTACTATCATCTAATAATACATCGATATCATCATCCTCGTCACTATCACTAGTGTTGATGCTAGATTCATCATCTTCATCGCTTGAGACAATAAAACCAACGTCATCATCTTCATCATCGTCATCCACGACGTAGTCTGGAATATCATTCGGCGGGCAAAGCGTTGCATGTACTTGTGGAGATGGTGCCTGCAAAAACTCTAAGTCCACCAGAGCATCCACCACTGACCTTGCTTCTGTTTTAAACACAGCCCACCGTTGAACTCGATCCCGTTTCAGGCTAGGGTATGATGCGTAGTACACTTGAGTCACTTGGTAAGATAAAAACAAAGGGATCATACTTGGGGTATTTCTTAGTATGATTCATTACGACAAGCTTGTACTGTTCATGTATGTTCATTCCCCTACCACAATCCATTCAACTACACTTAAACAAAATAGTCTTGTACTCTTTTACGGGACCAGTGTAGACCAGTTCAATAATGTCGTCTAGAATGCCGAAGTACTCTCCACCATCCTCACTTGATACGCACACGCCATAATTCATCGTAGATTTGTGGTTGCCATGGGCATGTGTATGGAAATTAAAGCCACCGACAAAAATCTGCTTCCAAGTTCGAACACGCTTGAAAGGACGCATGCACAACGCTCGCAGCACATCAAAATTTGTGTCCTCCTCAACAACCTATCCACGTTTAGCATATAACAGTCACAATTCCCTAATTGAGTAAATTGAATAGCAAGGAATATTAAATCATAATGTATGTCATATTTAGACAATTTATATCACCTTGCGATGAAACCAATCGGAGAATTCAGCTTCACATTTCTCCATTACTTCTTCTCTACGCAGATAAGGTCGACTACTAAGAATGTAGTCCTCGAACTTCCTACGAGGCCAAAAAAAAAGTAAATCAACATTGTTATCATTTAAGTTGTTCACAACTTTGAACACAGTTCAAAGCCCAACATTTCTACCTTTCGTATTCACCAAGAATCCCGGTGTTCTGTAACACGAACAAATGAGCACACTTGAGTTCTTTTTCATCTAAAAACCGAGTGTTGCCCTTATTAGACACACGACCGCTATCCTCCGTGAACAACTCTGGAATTTCAGAGTCGTCCACTGTGGAGTCCACGTCGGCATTCACATTACGACCGAGATCTCGTGTTTTAGTGTCAACCGTCGCTTGAAAGTAGTTACCGCAGAAGTTTGCTATCTCTTCGGTGATATAAGCATTACAAATGGATCCTTCAACTCGAGCCTTGTTTCCAATTTTTTGTTTCAAATGATTGAGGAACTTGCAATCATAGTTATGTAATTGTATAAACACGACATGACATTGAATCTGATGTAAGAATAGGTATAGCATGGGTCTTTGATTTACCTTTCGAAGGGATACATCCATCTATACTGAACATGACCACATAACTTCCCCTCATATGGCAAATGAATAGGAAAATGCTCCATGGAGTTAAAGAATGCAGGGTGGAAGACCTTCTCAAGCTTGCACAGAATCTCAGCTATGTTTTTCTCCAATCGCTCGATGTCACCAACTGATGTTGTAAAGCAACACAAATCGCGAAAGAATTGGCTGATCTCTGTTATTGCATTCCAAATATGGCTTGGGAGCAATTCCCTCAGAGCAGTAGGCAACAACCTCTCCATGAACACGTGACAGTCATGGCTTTTCATTCCGTGTAGCTTACATGTTTGCATGTCTACGCATCTGCTTAGATTGGAGGCATAACCATCGGGAAATCGCAGCTGTTTTACCCACTCACACAAAACTTTCCTCTAAGCCTTGTCAAGAGCGAATGGAGCCCTAGGCATGACCTCTTTTCTGCTGTCATCCTCCTGAAGATGAAGCTGCGGACGTTTACAATATCTGGCAATGTCATTTCGAGCAGATGCCGTGTCACACGTATGTTTTTTCACATCCATTATAGTGTGAATTAACTGATCAAAGAAGTTCTTTTCAATGTGCATGACATCTAAGTTGTGACGAATACGCAGATGCTTCCAATACAGAAGCTCCCATAGGATGCTTTGCTGAACCACCACTTCTTTTCTTTTTTGAGGCGTTGAAGTGACTCGGGCCCATCTGTAGCCTTCGGAAGGTCTTTCACACATTCCCAAAACTCCTCCCCTGACATAATGTGTGGAGGTGCACCCTTTTCGACTTTGTTTTTGCAGAATGCAGTCCTACTCTTCCGAAATGGGTGATCAGTCAAAAGGAACTGGCAGTGGCAATCAAACCAAGAAACCTTACAACCATGTTCGAGCCAGAATGCTTTACTTTTCTCAATGCAATATGGACAAGCCTTTTTACCAGATGTGGCCCAACCGGACAACATACCATAATCTGAGAAGTCACTAATAGTCCATAGGATGGCTACTCGAAGAGTGAAATTCTGTTTCATTGCTATATCGTACGTATGCACGCCTACTTCCCATAACTGTTTCAACTCCATAATCAACGGTTGCATGTACACATCCTAGTTGCCCTTAGGGTTTTTAGGACCAGGAATGAGCAACGAAAGGAACATAAATTGTCTTTTCATACACATTGAAGGAAACAGGTTGTAAGGGGTCAAAATGACAGGCCAACAAGAATATTGTCCCCCAAACTTGCCATGAGGAGCAAAACCATCTGTACACAAGCCAAGCCGAACATTACGAGGCTCGGAGGCAAACTCCGGAAAGCAACTGTCGAGGTGTTTCCAAGCTTCACTATCACTAGGGTGTGCCATTGTGCCTTGAACTCGGGGATTTTTGGAATGCCATGTCATTTCCTCCGAAATGTTCTTGGTTGTAAAGAGCCTTTGCAACCTTGGTGTGATCAGGAAGTAAAACAAAACGTTCAAAGGCACGTCACTACCCTTGGAAGTCTGCTTGTATCGGTCGCTGCCACACCCTACATGTCGACAGCTGAGCATCAGCCTTCCAAAACAACATACATCCTTCGGGCATGCGTGAATCCTTTCATGAGGCAGTTCCAAGCCCTTCACAATCTTCTTCACCTCATAGAATGTGTCGGCCATATGGTATTAGGAATTGCTTCACAGAGCATAGAAACAAACCCATCAACACATCAGTGGGGCAGGTTATACTCGCACTTTAGACTAGTGATTCTAGCGGCCATCTCTAGCACAGACAACGAACTCCCTTCGTATAATGGCCGTTCAGAAGCCTTCAACAAATCCAAAAAATGCTTAGCTTGTGCATTAGGCTCCTCCTCTGATGAAACACTAGCTTGCTCTGAATGCCCTTGGTCCTGACTATGACCAAAAGCATCGAAAACCATGTCACGGTATTCGTTGGACCGCCGTTCAGGAACTCTCGAAAACCCTTCCCCGTGACACATCCACTCATAGTAATTAGGTATAAAACCCGTGCGAAACAGATGAATTTTTACCGTTTCTGGATCCCAAAGTCGTTTGTTCTTACATTTAGCACATGGACACCTAACTTCGTTCGGGTTACTACTCTCGGGATTATCTTTGACGTACTGAATGAATTCATCAACCCCTTTCACAAACTTTGGATTAATACTTTGCCCAACCCTCCTTTCATACATCCAGCTACGTTCTGTTCGTTTCATGATTACAACTTCTACACAACTCACGCATATGTATAATCACATTAGTCATAAAGCGTATGTCATTTTCCACCAAAGTGATATGTGAAATGCAAATGAGATTTGAAATGCTTCCAAAGGGTCCTTATCACTCCAACCTAACCCATCCTTGTACGTTTAATCTCACCAGTGAATGTAAGCCAGGTTTTCAATTCTATGGAAAATCCGCCAGCATTTCCCTGCAGTTCTCCAAGTACACGATGTAGGCGAATAAACACACCTTCATATGTACCCAGAGAACATTGTAGAGAAATGACAGGGCAGGATATTCCCTAGAATCAATAACAAGGCATACATTCACCACCTAAGTGAGAAATAGCGTACAAGGACAGTCCCAACCGGGGACTATTCAAGACATACTCCTAATGTGTATGCCTTGAACGGGTATCTAGGCATATGATTATGCAAATGATTCATTTACAATATATAAACACTAAACTAACATACATTATATTAACAACACTAACATATCATAACATCATAATATTCAAATAAACCAAATCAAACACAATCAAACTACACTTAAATATGATAATGTTAACCAATATAACATACATTATATAAAGCTAAACTAAACTAAACTAAGCTACATTATATAAACTAAACAAAATTAAATTAAACTACATTATATTAAACTAAAGTAATCTAGCATACATCATATTCAACTAAACCAAACCAAATTAACATATTATAATATTAAACTAAATTAACATTCATTACATAAAACTAAACTAAATTAAAGTAAATTATATTAAAATACACTAAACTAAACTAACATGCATTGTACAAATCTTACACAAAATTTAAAACTAAAATAAACATAAATGGGTTTAATGATTCATTTTAGTCATTGTAAATAAAAAAAAAATAAAAAAAAAAAAAAGAGGGAGTTAGGAAGGCTTACAAACGGAATTAGGTGGTGGATTAAGTCGCGGCGACGGAGCTGGTGGTGGTGGAGCTGGAAGCGGTGGTGGCTGTGGTGGAAAACAAGTTACATTGGCTTGCGAAAATTTGTAAAAAAATTAAAAAAAATAAAAAAAAAACTAAATTCAGAACCCTTACCATTGCGGTGGTGGCTTGCGGTGGTGGTGGAGGTGGTCCTGGTGGAAGGGGGTGCGTCGGCTTCCCGGTGGTGGTTGCGAATTACCGTGGGTTAGGGTTTCATGAAAAAAAAAAGGGAAAATGCGATTACCGTGGCGATGAGCAGCAGCGACGGCGGTGGCGGCGACCAGCAGGGCGGCGACCAGCAGGGCACTGCCCTCTCTTTCTCTTTCTCTCTTCCTCTTTCTCTCTCTCTGTTTTTCAGTTTTAGACCAAATGGCGGATTTCTGGATCTGAAACACGATTTGAATTAAAATACTTCCGACGGAAACTAATTTCCGACGGACAATTCC
Organism: Chenopodium quinoa; assembly: GCF_001683475.1. Lineage (NCBI taxonomy): Eukaryota > Viridiplantae > Streptophyta > Magnoliopsida > Caryophyllales > Amaranthaceae > Chenopodium > Chenopodium quinoa. Next base: position 290,968 of record NW_018745272.1, read on the forward strand.
GTCGGAAAGACTTGAGAACTTGTTTGACTTTTTTAAAACACTTCCGACGGAATTTGTTTCCTCGGAAATTATATCTTCCGACGGAAATTTCCGTCGGAAATAACCTTTTCTGGCGGAATTTTCCGACAAATCAAAATTCCGTCGGAAAATTCGAAATTTCCGACGAAAAATTGTGTTCGTCGGAAAAAGTCCCTCGGAAATTAACCTATTTCTAGTAGTGATACACGCCTTTAACACTGTATCAAGGTTTGAGTCTTACGGGACATTATTATTCTCATGTTCATGTTTGTTGTCATCGGCTTGGAGGAAAGGCAAGTTTGATTTTTCCACACTAGTGTAATCTTTGTATTTTTTTTTTTTTTTTTTTTTTTTTTGTAATTTCTTAGAATTTGATAATACTTGATTGAAATACATTGTGTTGTATTTGATATTTACAATTTATATTGTAATCTTATAATTTAGGATTTGTTCCCACACATTTTTCTAAGTGTTTTCTTCATTGAAATCACTGTAATCCTAACAATCTAAAGAGGTTTATTTGAAGTTAATCAAGTATGTCTAGTGTGAAGGAATTGACTATTAACTTTGTCAAACTTAAAAAGTTTGATGGTGTTGAATTACGAAGATGGAAGAAGAAAATGTATTTTCTTCTTACTTCTTTGAATGTTGCCTATGTGATAAGTACTCTAAGGCTGGGTGAACATGAGAATGAAACCTTGGAATCCGTTCGGGAGAGATCAAAGTGGGACAACGACGATTTCATATGTCGTGGTCCCTTTGAACGGGATGGAGGATGATCTTTTTAACGTCTACCAAAATGTAGAATCGGCCAAGGAGCTTTGGGAGTCCTTGGAGAGCAAGTACATGGCAGAAGACGCTTCAAGTAAGAAATTTTTAGTTAGCAATTTTAATAACTTTAAATTTGTTGATGATCGGTCCATTATGGACCAATTTCATGAATTGCAGCGTAGTTATAGTAGCTTGGAACAACATGGGATAGCCATGAATGAGTTATTTGTTGTTTCAAGTATTATAGATAAATTACCCTCTAGTTGGAAGAATGTTAAGCATGATCTTAAACATAAGAAGGAGGACATGACATTGTCTGGTTTGGCCACCCAACTTCAAATTGAAGAAGGGATTCATGCCATGGAAAGTGCTTAGGAAGGAAATCCTAGCACATCTACCGTTAATATGGTAGATGAAGGAAAATCTAGTGCATCTACTAGTGGTAAAAGGAAGAATAATAATTCTTCCAACGGAAAGTCTAAAAGGAAAATGACAGGTAACAAGTTTACTTGTTGGGAATGCGGTAAAGTTGGTTACCGCAGGAAGGACTGTTTTTCTTTTAAGAAAAGAATGGAGAAAGCCAAGGAGGGTCGTGCTACGAAAGCAAGGACCCATCCATTAAAGGTAATCCTTTACATGAGGTTGAATTTAATTTCGGTTTGAATTTAAATGCAACGAATCCTAACATCTTTATGGTGCAGGATGAATATTTATGGTGGATTGATTCGGGGGCATCAAGGCACGTGTGCAAGAGTAGACATTGGTTCAAAACCTATCAAAAGGTTGTTGATGGAGAAGACCTCTAAATGGGGAATAACTCTACCATCAAGGTCCTTGGAAGAGGACAAGTTGAGCTTGTGTTTAGTTCAGGGACTGCAATTATTCTTAGGAATGTTTTGTATGATCCGGAAATTAGTAGGAATCTTGTATCCGGGCCTACCCTAAATAGTCTTGGCTACAAACTTGTATTTGAAGCTAATAGATGCATAATTACTAGGGGTGTAACATTCATAGGTCATTGTTATTGGTATAATGGTTTGTTTAAACTCTCATTGAAAGAGAGTGGTGTATTGGATAATTTGTGTTTGAATATTGATGTCAATGATAATCATGTTGATTTGAATATGTTTGACTTATAGGACATGTGAATTATAATAAAATGCTTTTCATGTCAAAGCAAGAATTGATACCTTCTTGTGATATTTCTCCTAATAAATGTTCTACTTGCATGTTGAACAAGATCACTAGAACTCCTTTTAAGAGAGTTCAGAGAAGTTCTAATATTTTGGAACTGATCCATAGTGACTTGTGTGATTTTCATAGTATTCCTTCTTTAGGGAATAAAAGATACATGGTTACATTTATAGATGATTATTCTAGGTTTTATTATGTGTATCTTTTACACTTTAAAGATGAAGCTTTAATAAAGTTTGATATTTATAAAAGGGAAGTAGAACTGCAAGTAGAATCATTAATTAAGAGAATAAGAACTGATAAGGGAGGAGAATATTATGATCCAAATTATTTCCAATCTTTGGGTATAATTCATGAGACTACAACGGGTTATGCACCTCAATCAAATGGTGTAGCTGAAAGGAAAAAACAGAACTCTTGAAGAAATGGTTAATTCTATGTTATCTTACTCTGGTTTGAGTGAAGGGTTATGGGGTGAAGCAATGTTGACAACTTATCACATTCTTAACCGAGTTTCCACTAAGGGAAAACAATCTACTCCTTATGAACTATGGTACAAAAGAAAGCCAAACTTGAATTATCTCAAGGTTTGGGTTTGTAGGGCAATCGTAAGAGTGCACAGTAATAAAAAGAGAAAGCTCGGTGAAAGAGGCTTGGATTGCATTTTTATAGGTTATGCTGAACATAGAAAAACCTATAGGTTATATGTAATTAAACAAAATGACTATATATCGATTCATTCGGTTATTGAGTCAAGATATGCAATTTTTGATGAAAAACGGTTTTCATCAATGAGTAGATCGAAAGATCTACAAATCAGTGCCAATAATAGGGTGATAGTAGAGTTGAATGATCAACTTGAACCTCATGAAGATACATTCGATAATGAGAATGTTGAAACTCCTCAAGTTAGGAGAAGTACTAGGGAAAGAAGACTTAGGAACCCTCTTGATGACTTTATAATTTATTTAGTTGAAGGTTCTAAGGATGTCCTTAGTTCTACTATTCCATATGGTTTTAATGTGGATAGTGATCCAAAGAGTTATAACGAGGTCATATCTTCTCAAGATAGTGCATTTTGAAAGGAAGTTATAAATGATGAGATGGATTCCATCATGGGAAATAATACCTGGGTCTTAGAGGAATTACCTCCGGGTAAACCTCTTGGTTGCAAGTGGATTTTCACTAGGAAAAGGAGACCGGATGGCTCCATAGTGAAATTTAAAGCCAGATTGGTTATCCAAGGCTTTAGGCAAAAGCATGGTGTTGATTATTTCGATACCTATGCACCGGTTGCAAGACTTGCCTCTATAAGGTTATTGATTGCAATGGCTTCGGTATATAATCTAGTGATTCATCAAATGGATGTCAAGACGGCATTCCTTTATGGAGATCTAGAGGAAGAAGTGTATATGAAACAATCCGAAGGGTTTGTTTTGGAAGGACAGGAAAATAAGGTGTGTAAATTGGTTTAAGTCATTGTATGGACTTAAACAAGCACCAAAGCAGTGGCATCGGAAATTTGATGACACGATTTTGTCCTTTGGATTCAAAGTGAATCAAGCTGATAAGTGTATATATAGCAAATTTGATGACAAAGGTCATGGTGTCATCATTTGTTTATATGTTAATGATATGCTTATCTTTGGTACAAGTCTACAACAAGTAGAATTGAGCAAGGAATTCTTATCCTCATCTTTTCAGATGAAGGATTTGGCGGAGGCAGATGTCATTTTGGGCATCAAGATTGTTAGGGACAATGGTAAACTTATTCTAAGTCAATCTCATTATATTGAGAAGATGATCAAACGGTTTAATATGTTTGATAAGTGTCCCGTGAACACCCCCATGGAACCTAATGTTAAATTGGTTAAGAATTCGGGGAAAACGGTTTCCCAATTGGAATATTCAAGGATAATTGGATCCTTGATGTATGCATGACTAGTACAAGACTGGATATTGCATTGGCTGTAGGGAAACTTAGTAGATTTACTAGTAACCCGGGTGTGCAGCATTGGTTTGCAATAAGGAGGGTTTTGAGATATCTGAAGGGTACATTAGATTATGGCATGTCTTATAGTGGATTTACTTCGGTTTTAGAAGGATATTCTGATGCAAGTTGGATCACTTACAAAAAGGATGACTTTTCTGTTAGTGGTTGGGTATTCATGTTTGGGAGAGGTGTCATTTCATGGTCTTCCAAGAAACAAACTTGCATTGCGGATTCCACTATGGCAGCGGAGTTTACTGCTCTTGCTTCAACTAGTAAGGAAGCTGAATGGTCGAGGAATCTCATGACAGAATTGCCTTTATTACCAAAGCCAATGCCACTGGTGGCAATCCATTGTGATTCTAATTCGGTTTTAATAAAGGCATATAGTCAAGTATATAATGGTAAGTCTCGGCATATTTCAGTAAGGCATAGTCTAGTGAAAGAGCTTATCAATGATGGGGTCATAAGTCTTGACTATGTTCCAATAAAATTGAATTTGGCGGATTGTTTTACAAAGGCAATGCCAAGACATTCCATCATATTTGCTATGAATGGAATGGGTTTATGTCCAAAAGCACAGATTTGTGAAACCCAATCTAACGCTTGAAGAAACATCAAGTCTTAGATTCAATGTGGTTGAATTGCATTTTTGTAGTTTGTTAGCAATGTTTGTGACTCATATTGCTATGATACTTGTGATGTTAAAGGTAGCGTCTGTTTAAAGTTCTCAAAGATTTAGAGTTGAGAAGCTCTAAATGAAGGTGTCTTGTCACAAGGGCACTATTACGTATATGAGAACCTACCTATATAAGTTCGAAGTTTAGCCACTTCAAGAAGTCTAAATGGACATATAGACTTTGATGAACTTATGAAAGATACGGACACATGGCTGTTTAAAGGTGTCAAGTGATGATTAATTTGATTTGTCTTGTGTGTACTTCACCTTCGAATGGTTAGATATATCCGTGTGATTCAATCCATATAAAAATCATGGGATATGATCATCGTAGTGTGTTGTACTAGGTGTCAATTCAATCCGTAGGGACATTGGCATTGATGCATGAGATGTGGGTAAATTGATAGAAGTGGAGAATGTTTTAAAGGAACGCTCTAAATGGGGGAGGATTGTTGATGATTTAGAGTGTTGTATGGTGCGCGCTCGCGCCCATGTTAAGCGCGCCCCTATCTGGAAAAATCAGCATTTTGGATGAATGTGGGTGGCGCGCCCGCGCTGCAGGCCGCATCAAAACCGCGCCCCTCACTGACTTCAAGTTATCTCTCGCAAGTTTTTTGGGAAGCGCGCCCGCGCCGCTTTGTGTCGCACCCGTGCTGCTTCCCAGTTCTGCGGTTTTTTGCTGACGGATATTTCTCTTATTAAAGGGATTTTTTGTGAGATAAAAAAAAAAAATATATATATATATATATAGAACATTTTTTGATTTTCTCTCCCAAAAAAAGAATTCTCCACATTTTTCTCTCAATCTTCTTGCAAACTATTGTGAGAAAAACTCTTGAAATTTAGCCTTCTTTGTGAATTATTCATTGTATTTCGATTCTAGTGCTAAGAAAGAAATTTGCTGTCAATTGCATCTCAAAGAGGATTTCCGGTTTAACCCAAGCACCGTGTGGTGGAAATAAACCTCTTTAGGAAAGCGTATACACGCCTTTGACAGTGTATCAAGGTTTGAGTCTTACGGGACATTATTATTCTCATGTTCATGCTTGTTGTCATCGGCTTGGAGGAAAGGCAAGTTTGATTTTTCCACACTAGTGTAATCTTTGTATTTTTTTTTTTTTTTTTTGTAATTTCTTAGAGTTTGGTAATACTTGATTGAAATACATTGTGTTGTATTTGATATTTACAATTTATATTGTAATTTTATAATTTAGGATTTGTTCCTATACATTTTTTTAAGTGTTTTTCTTCATTAAAATCACTATAATCCTAACACAAAATTGCCTAAAAATCAGCAATTACAAAAATGATGCAACTAGTATTTTTACGACAAGGAAATATAAATTAAAAAGGTTGTATATTTGAAAAAAAATACAGTAGTATGATGAGGGCAGCTAGCTGTGTGATGACAACATAAACGGACAGGAGTAATTGACAGGAGGAGAGTGGGGCCTTTCCTTTTCCATATGGTGCCCCTGGCCCGCACCATAGTCTATATTTTTGCAGGTACGGACAACCTTCACTTTC